>NC_088407.1:9395550-9400550 GCF_034236695.1 Oncorhynchus nerka
TTGCTCAGCCTATTTAACCTGACATCCACTTTCTCAGTGCCAACTGTGAGACCGTATGATGACATAATGTGAAACGTTATTGTTGCCATTCTTATTATTGACGTTACATAACTGGCCGACAGCAGCAGAGTAACTAGAGCCTTTCTTCTCCGTAAGCATGAATGTTTCAAAAGATAAATTCCAAACGTTGTTATTCAAGGCAATATTTCCTCTTGGTGAGGGGACCTGAGATTCATATGCGTGAGGCCAAGCAAAAAAGTAGAAGTGCTTATTTTTACTAAATGACGTTCACTAAATTATAACAGCGCAGATCAAATGTAAAGCCTGTAGAGTCTGTCTCTACCCCTCTCTCTCTACCCCTCTCTCTCTCTACCCCTCTCTCTCTCTACCCCTCTCTCTCTACCCCTCTCTCTCTCTACCCCTCTCTCTCTACCCCTCTCTCTCTCTCTCTCTTCCCCCCCACGCTCCCTCTCTCTCTTCCCCCCAGGCTCTCTCTCTCTACCCCCCACGCTCTCTCTCTACCCCACCATGCTCTCTCTCTCTCTACCCCCCACGCTCTCTCTCTCTCTACCCCCCCCACGCTCTCTCTCTCCCCCCACGCTCTCTCTCTCTCTCTACCCCCACCCCCCCTCTCTCTCTCTCTACCCCCACACTCTCTCTCTCTCGACCCCCCCTCTCTCTCTCTCTGTCTCTCTATCCCTACGCTCTCTCTCTCTCTACCCCCACGCTCTCTCTCTCTCTACCCCACGCTCTCTCTCTCTCTACCCCCACGCTCTCTCTCTCTCTACCCCCGCTCTCTCTCTCTCTCTCTCTCTACCCCCCACGCTCTCTCTCTCTCTACCCCCCCACGCTCTCTCTCTACCCCCTCTCTCTCTCTCTACCCCCTCTCTCTCTCTCTACCCCCCACGCTCTCTCTACCCCCCACGCTCTCTCTCTCTACCCCCACGCTCTCTCTCTCTACCCCCACGCTCTCTCTCTCTCTCTACCCCCCGCTCTCTCTCTCTACCCCCCCGCTCTCTCTCTCTCTCTACCCCCCGCTCTCTCTCTCTACCCCCGCTTTCTCTCTCTCTACCCCCGCTCTCTCTCGGCCCCCTCCGACTCTCTCTGCCCCCGGCTCTCTCTCTCTACCCCCCCCGCTCTCTCTCTCTACCCCCGGCTCTCTCTCTCTCTACCCCCGCTCTCTCTCTCTACCCCCCCGCTCTCTCTCTCTTCCCCCTCTCTCTGTCTCTCTCTACCCCCTTCTCTCTCTCTCTGTCTCTCTCTAACCTCCCTCTCTCTCTCTCTCTCTCTCTGTCTCTCTCTCTCTCTCTGTCTCTCTGTCTCTCCCTACCCTCCCTCTCTCTCTGTCTCTCTCTCTCTGTCTCTCTCTACACCCCCCTCTCCCTCTCTCTCTCTCTCTCTCTCTCTCTCTCTCTCTCTCTCTCTCTCTCTCTCTCTCTCTCTCTCTGTCTCTCTGTCTCTCTCTACCCCCCCCTCTCAATTCAATTCAATTCAATTCAAGGGCTTTATTGGCATGGGAAACATGTGTTAACATTGCCAAAGCAAGTGAGGTAGATAATATATAAAGTGTATATACAGTGAAATAAACAATACAAATTAACAGTAAACATTACACATACAGAAGTTTCAAAACAATAAAGAAATTACAAATGTCATATTATATATATATACAGTGTTTTAACAATGTACAAATGGTAAAGGACACAAGATAAAATAAATAAGCATAGATATGGGTTGTATTTACAATGGTGTGTGTTCTTCATTAGTAGCCCTTTTCTCGTGGCAACAGGTCACAAATCTTGCTGCTGTGATGCACACTGTGGAATTTCACCCAGTAGATATGGGAGTTTATCAAAATTGGATTTGTTTTCGAAATCTTTGTGGATCTGTGTAATCTGAGGGAAATATGTCTCTCTAATATGGTCATACATTGGGCAGGAGGTTAGGAAGTGCAGCTCAGTTTCCACCTCATTTTGTGGGCAGTGAGCACATAGCCTGTCTTCTCTTGAGAGCCATGTCTGCCTACGGCGGCCTTTCTCAATAGCAAGGCTATGCTCACTGAGTCTGTACATAGTCAAAGCTTTCCTTAATTTAACACCGAGGACCATCACAGCGAGCACCATCACACAGAAATCTTGCTTAAGTGTGATGGGCGCTGTCCGTGGTGCTGAAAGAGCGCAGCAGAGATTTTGTGCCAAACCCGTCACTCCATAGTAAAAAAAATAAAAAATCAGATAAAATATTTTTCTGTTTATGTGGAATAGCGTGATACAAGCTGAATTCAATATATTCAAATAGATATATTATATTTTCGGTTGTAAATGGAGCTGTACGTATTGCAAAAGCGTTTATGTGTCTATTCAGTATTGTTGTTGTTGTTTATCTGTCTATTCAGTATTGTTGTTGTTGTTTATCTGTCTATTCAGTATTGTTGTTGTTGTTTATGTGTCTATTCAGTATTGTTGTTGTTGTTTATGTGTCTATTCAGTATTGTTGTTTTTGTTTATGTGTCTATTCAGTATTGTTGTTGTTGTTTATCTGTCTATTCAGTATTGTTGTTGTTGTTTATCTGTCTATTCAGTATTGTTGTTGTTGTTGTTTATCTGTCTATTCAGTATTGTTGTTGTTGTTTATCTGTCTATTCAGTATTTTTATTGTTGTTTATCTGTCTATTCAGTATTTTTATTGTTGTTTATCTGTCTATTCAGTATTTTTATTGTTGTTTATCTGTCTATTCAGTATTGTTGTTTGCATGCATGAATAACTAGGCTACGACTTTTAAGCATTTAGTTTGCATTATTATGGGATGACAGCTGTGAATACATTGTGTAGTGGCTTTCCTGACATGCCTCCCCAAACAACAATTTGAGGAGTTTTTTGCCTCACCAAGATTTATATGCTAAAATCTCCACTGGTAGTGACAGAGATGTATCTTTTTTTTTCCCTCCAAAATAACTTTCTCATCTGTGAGGAATATTGCCAAACAAGATCAAATTTTATTCAATAAAATATATTTATCAATTCCCCAAAAACATAAAACCCGGGAATTATTCTGAGTGAGCGAGAAACCAGATATGTATGTGATTTCCGTAGCCTGAGGCACATCCCATGAGCATTAATTCCCTGAAGTATTTACGTTGTATATAACTGACAGTGATACGTAGTGGCACCATCGTCCGTGAACATTAATCTTTCTTGTTATTTCTATTTAATTTGAAACGTAACAACTGAAGATTCCACAATAACACACCAGTAGAGTACCTGTATACATGATTATATGGACTTAATATTATCACTACTGATATTAACTGGATTTCAGTTTCATTGTTATTGAAATGCTGTACCACTATACTGCTTTGGCTTTTATCTACAAGTTGTATTTCATGCCTATAAAGAAATCTGAATTTGACAGAGAGACAGAGCAAGACAGAGTGAGAGAGAGAGAGAGAGAGAGAGAGGAGAGAGAGAGAGAGAGAGAGAGAGAGAGAGAGAGAGAGAGAGAGAGAGTCTACGCCTTCATTATGCTATGGTGAATCACTAAAACAATACAGAAATACACTACGGAAAAAGAAGGAACAGCACGTCAGAAATCAGCTCAATGTAATTGAAGAATCCATAGACTCTAACCACTTCTGGGAAAATTGGAAAACACTAAACACAAACAACAACACGAAGAAATACCTATCCAAAATGGAGATGTATGGGTAAACCTCTTCTCAAATCTTTTTGGCTCTTTAACAAAGAACAATCAGCAAAAACATATACATGATCAAATAGAATCAACTATTAAAGACTACCAGGACCCACTGGATTCTCTAATTACCTTGAATGAGTTACAGGACAAAATAAAAACCCTCCAACCCAAAAAGACCTATGGTGTTGATAATAATATTCTCAATGATATACAGACAACAAATTCCAATTGCCTATGCTAAAACTCTTTAACATCATCCTTAGTTCTGGCATATTCCACAATATTTGGAACCAAGGACTGATCACCCCAATCCACAAAAGTGGAGACAAACTTGACCCCAAGAACTACCGTGGGATATGCGTCAACAGCAACCTTGGGAAATTCCTCTGCCTTATCATTAAAAACAGACATTTCCTCAGTGAAAACAACGTACTGAGCAAATGTCAAATTGTCTTTTTACCAAATTACTGTACAACAGACCATGTATTCACCCTGCACACCCTAATTTACAAACAAACAAACCAAAACAAAGGCAAAGTCTTCTCACGCTTTGTTGATTTCAAAAAAGCCTTCGACTCAATTTGGCATGAGGGTCTGCTATACAAATTGATGGAAAGTGGTGTTGGGGGTAAAACATACGACATTATAAAATCCATGTACACAAACAACAAGTGTGTGGTTAAAATAGGCAAAAAACATACACATTTCTTCTCACATGACCGTGGGGTGAGACATATATATCAACAAATTGGCGCGAGCACTAGAACAGTCTGCAGCACCCGGCCTCACCCTACTAGAATCTGAAGTCAAATGTCTACTGTTTGCTGATGATCCGGTGCTTCTGTCACCAACCAAGGAGGGCCTACAGCAGCACCTAGATCTTCTGCACAGATTCTGCCAGACCTGGGCCCTGACAGTAAATCTCAGTAAGACCAAAGTAATGGTGTTCCAAAAAGGTCCAGTCGCCAGGACCACAAATACAAATTCCATCTAGACGCTGTTGCCCTAGAGCACACAAAATACTATACATACCTTGGCCTAAATATCAGTGCCACAGGTAACTTCCACAAAGCTGTGAATGATCTGACAGACAAGGCAAGAAGGGCATTCTATGCCATCAAAAGGAACATAACATTTGCCATACCAATTAGGATCTGGCTAAAAATACTTGAATCAGTCATAGAGCCCATTGCCCTTTATGGTTGTGTGGTCTGGGGTCCGCTCACCAACCAAGAATTCACAAAATGGGACAAACAACAAATTGAGACTCTGCAGGCAGAATTCTGCAAAAATATCCTCTGTGTAC
>NC_088407.1:9418050-9448050 GCF_034236695.1 Oncorhynchus nerka
TGTCTGATAACACACACCTGGTTCCATGATCATCAACCCTGGACTGTCTTGTCTGATAACACACACCTGGTTCCATGATCATCAACCCTGGACTGTCTTGTCTGATAACACACACCTGGTTCCATGATCATCAACCCTGGACTGTCTTGTCTGATAACACACACCTGGTTCCATGATCATCAACCCTGGACTGTCTTGTCTGATAACACACACCTGGTTCCATGATCATCAACCCTGGACTGTCTGGTCTGATAACACACACCTGGTTCCATGATCATCAACCCTGGACTGTCTGGTCTGATAACACACACCTGGTTCCATGATCATCAACCCTGGACTGTCTGGTCTGATAACACACACCTGGTTCCATGATCATCAACCCTGGACTGTCTGGTCTGATAACACACACCTGGTTCCATGATCATCAACCCTGGACTGTCTGGTCTGATAACACACACCTGGTTCCATGATCATCAACCCTGGACTGTCTGGTCTGATAACACACACCTGGTTCCATGATCATCAACCCTGGACTGTCTGGTCTGATAACACACACCTGGTTCCATGATCATCAACCCCCAGACTGTCTGGTCTGATAACACACACCTGGTTCCATGATCATCAACCCCCAGACTGTCTGGTCTGATAACACACACCTGGTTCCATGATCATCAACCCCCAGACTGTCTGGTCTGATAACACACACCTGGTTCCATGATCATCAACCCCCAGACTTTCTGGTCTGATAACACACACCTGGTTCCATTTTTTCCATTTTTTTATAAATTTGCAAAAATTTCTACAAACCTGTTTTTGCTTTGTCATAATAGGATATTGTGTGTAGACTGAAGAGGGGGGGAAACAATGTAATCCATTTTAGAATAAGGCATAAAGTAACAAAATGTGGAAAAAGTCAAGGGGTCTGAATACTTTCCGAAATGCACATCCAAGTGTCATCCACTATCATGGGTTTGGCGACGAGCACTTTTCAGCTGGAGCCCAGCCAATTAGCATCATACATTCAATTAGCATCATACATTCAATTAGCATCACACAGCCAATTAGCATCTTACATTCAATTAGCATCTCACAGCCAATTAGCATCTTACATTCAATTAGCATCTCACAGCCAATTAGCATCTTACATTCAATTAGCATCTCACAGCCAATTAGCATCTCACATTCAATTTGCATCTCACAGCCAATTTCCATCTCACAGCCAATTAGCATCTCACAGCCAATTAGCATTTCACAGCCAATTAGCATCTTACATTCAATTAGCATCTCACAGCCAATTAGCATCTCACATTCAATTTGCATCTCACAGCCAATTAGCATCTCACAGCCAATTAGCATCTCACATTCAATTTCCATCTCACAGCCAATTAGCATCTCACAGCCAATTAGCATCTCACAGCCAATTAGCATTTCACAGCCAATTAGCATCTCACAGCCAATTAGCATCTCAATCGGTGAGCCAATATTTTAGATGCACATCCTTTCCATTCACCATCACAGATGATTGATTGGTTGAGAGGGGTTTCTTTGCCATCAATGGGTTGTAAAATGTCATGGTCAAAACATGTTGATGCAGCAGTAGCTAAGCTGTGGAGAGTTCAGTCTGTAATAAAGGGCTGCTCTGCCTTCTTAACAGCACTATCAACAAGGCAGGCCCTACAGGCCCTAGTTTCTGCCTTCTTAACAACACTATCAACAAGGCAGGTCCTACAGGCCCTAGTTTCTGCCTTCTTAACAACACTATCAACAAGGCAGGCCCTACAGGCCCTAGTTTCTGCCTTCTTAACAGCACTATCAACAAGGCAGGCCCTACAGGCCCTAGTTTCTGCCTTCTTAACAACACTATCAACAAGGCAGGCCCTACAGGCCCTAGTTTCTGCCTTCTTAACAGCACTATCAACAAGGCAGGCCCTACAGGCCCTAGTTTCTGCCTTCTTAACAACACTATCAACAAGGCAGGTCCTACAGGCCCTAGTTTCTACCTTCTTAAGTAATTTGAGTCAGGTGTCAATTTACCCGAAGTCAAATGGTTGTCTAAATGAATTCAGAATTCAACAAGGCAGGTCCTACAGGCCCTAGTTTCTACCTTCTTAACAACACTATCAACAAGGCAGGTTCTACAGGCCCTAGTTTCTACCTTCTTAACAACACTATTAACAAGGCAGGTCCTACAGGCCCTAGTTTCTGCCTTAACAGCACTATCAACAAGGCAGGTCCTACAGGCCCTAGTTTCTACCTTCTTAACAGCACTATCAACAAGGCAGGTCCTAAAGGCCCTAGTTTCTGCTTTAACAACACTATTAACAAGGCAGGTCCTACAGGCCCTAGTTTCTACCTTCTTAACAGCACTATCAACAAGGCAGGTCCTACAGGCCCTAGTTTCTACCTTCTTAACAGCACTATCAACAAGACAGGTCCTACAGGCCCTCGTTTCTACCTTCTTAACAGCACTATCAACAAGGCAGGTCCTAGTTTTTACCTTCTTAACAGCACTATCAACAAGGCAGGTCCTACAGGCCCTAGTTTCTACCTTCTTAACAACACTATCAACAAGGCAGGCCCTAGTTTCTACCTTCTTAACAGCACTATCAACAAGGCAGGTCCTACAGGGTTTCTGCCTTAATAACAGCACTATCAACAAGGCAGGTCCTACAGGCCTTAGTTTTGTCGCACCTTGACTACTGTTCAGTCATGTGGTCAGGTGCTACAAAGAAGGACTTAGGGAAATTGCCTCAGAACAGGGCAGCACGGCTCGCTCAGAACAGGGTAGCACGGCTGGCTCAGAACAGGGCAGCACGGCTGGCTCAGAACAGGGCAGCACGGCTGGCTCAGAACAGGGCAGTACGGCTGGCTCAGAACAGGGCAGCACGGCTGGTTCAGAACAGGGCAGCACGGCTGGCTCAGAACAGGGCAGCACGGCTGGCTCAGAACAGGGCAGCATGGCTGGTTCAGAACAGGGCAGCACGGCTGGCTCAGAACAGGGCAGCACTGCTGGTTCAGAACAGGGCAGCACGGCTGGCTCAGAACAGGGCAGCACGGCTGGTTCAGAACAGGGCAGCACGGCTGGCTCAGAACAGGGCAGCACGGCTGGCTCAGAACAGGGTAGCACGGCTGGCTCAGAACAGGGCAGCACGGCTGGTTCAGAACAGGGCAGCACGGCTGGCTCAGAACAGGGCAGCACGGCTGGCTCAGAACAGGGCAGCACGGCTGGTTCAGAACAGGGCAGCACGGCTGGCTCAGAACAGGGCAGCACGGCTGGCTCAGAACAGGGCAGCACGGCTGTCTCAGAACAGGGCAGCACGGCTGTCTCAGAACAGGGCAGCACGGCTGGCTCAGAACAGGGCAGCACGGCTGGTTCAGAACAGGGCAGCACGGCTGGCTCAGAACAGGGCAGCACGGCTGGACCCTCAGAACAGGGCAGCACGGCTGGCTCAGAACAAGGCAGCACAGCTGGACCCTCAGAACAGGGCAGCACGGCTGGACCCTCAGAACAGGGCAGCACGGCTGGCTCAGAACAGGGCAGCACGGATGGCTCAGAACAGGGCAGCACGGCTGGACCCTCAGAACAGGGCAGCACGGCTGGACCCTCAGAACAGGGCAGCACGGCTGGACCCTCAGAACAGGGCAGCACGGCTGGCTCAGAACAGGGCAGCACGGCTGGCTCAGAACAAGGCAGCACAGCTGGACCCTCAGAACAGGGCAGCACGGCTGGACCCTCAGAACAGGGCAGCACGGCTGGCCTTTGGATGTACACAGAGAGCAAACATTAATAAGATGCATGTCGATCTCTCCTGGCTCAAAGTGGAGGAGAGATTGACTTCATCACTACTTGTGTTTGTGAGAGGTATTGACATGTTGAATGCACCGAGTCTGTTTGAACTACTGGCACACAGCTCAGACACCCATCCATAATATATATATATATATACTGTATAAGCGTCATATATATACGTATAATATATTGTGTTGTTCCTCTGCAGCGTTGAGGTTATTCAATCAAACCACATGAACCTGACACACACACACACACACACACACACACACACACATACACACACACACACACACACACTGGCCCAAGGTCACCAGTAGAACAGCAGAGGTGTGTGTGTGTGTGTGTGTATTCTTCAATTCTACCGAAGCACAGGCTTTAAATTAATTGCATTTTAAGTTTCCATTGACCTGAACAAAGCTTTTCTTCACTGTTCTCCTAAATAAACTACACTGAACAAAAATGGATAAGAGCGTCTGCTAAATGACTTAAATATAAACGCAACATGTAAAGTGTTTGTCACATGTTTCACGAGCTGAAATTCCCACAAAAAGCTTATTTCGCTCAAATGTGTTTTACATCCCTGTTAGTGAGCATTTCTCCTTTGGCAAGATAATCCATGACAGTCGTGGCATATCAAGAAGCTGATTAAACAGCATGATCATTACACAGGTGCAGCTTGTGCTGGGGACAATAAAAGGCCACGCTAAAATGTGCAGTTTTGTAACACAACACAATGCCACAGATGTCTCAAGTTTTGAGGGAGCATGTAATTGACATGCTGACTGCAGGAATGTCCGCCAGATAATTTAATTTTCATTTCTCTACCATTTCCCATTGGGGAAATGTACGAGTCTGCCGTTAATGATAATGCAGAGGATTTTTCCAAGGTTACTGTTGACGCATATTCCACTGTAGTTATTGGGGTCAGACTTGCCTCCACTTTTGTGGACTTCCGGCGCCGACAGAGATGGCCGCCTCGCTTCGCGTTCCTAGGAAACTATGCAGTTTTTTGTTTTTTTACGTGTTATTTCTTACATTAGTACCCCAGGTCATCTTAGGTTTCATTACATACAGTCGAGAAGAACTACTGAATATAAGATCAGCGTCAACTCACCATCAGTACGATCAGTAATGATCAAGAATATGATTTTCGCGGCGCGGATCCTGTGTTCTGCCTTTCAAACAGGACAACGGAATGGATCCCATGCGGCGACCCAAAAAAACGACTCCGAAAAAGAGGGAAACGAGGCGGTCTTCTGGTCAGACTCCGGAGACGGGCACATCGTGCACCACTCCCTAGCATTCTCCTCGCCAATGTCCAGTCTCTTGACAACAAGGTTGATGAAATGCGAGCAAGGGTAGCATTCCAGAGGGACATCAGAGACTGTAACGTTCTTTGCTTCACGGAAACATGGCTCACTGGAGAGACGCTATCGGAGGTGGTGCAGCCAGCGGGTTTCTCCACGCATCGCGCCGACAGAAACAAACATCTTTTCTGGTAAGAAGAGGGGCGGGGGCGTATGCCTTATGGCTAACGAGACATGGTGTGATGAAAGAAACATACAGGAACTCAAATCCTTCTGTTCACCTGATTTAGAATTCCTCACAATCAAATGTCGACCACATTATCTACCAAGAGAATTCTCTTCGATTATAATCACAGCCGTATATATCCCCCCCCAAGCAGACACATCGATGGCTCTGAACGAACTTTATTTGACTCTTTGCAAACTGGAATCCATTTATCAGGAGGCTGCATTCATTGTAGCTGGGGATTTTAACAAGGCTAATCTGAAAACAAGACTCCCTAAATGTTATCAGCATATCGATTGCGCAACCAGGGGTGGAAAAACCTTGGATCATTGTTACTCTAACTTCCGCGACGCATATAAGGCCCTGCCCCGCCCTCCTTTCGGAAAAGCTGACCACGACTCCATTTTGTTGATCCCTGCCTACAGACAGAAACTAAAAAAAGAAGCTCCCACGCTGAGGTCTGTCCAACGCTGGTCCGACCAAGCTGACTCCACACTCCAAGACTGCTTCCATCACGTGGACTGGGATATGTTTCGTATTGCGTCAGATAACAACATTGACGAATACGCTGATTCGGTGTGCGAGTTCATTAGAACGTGCGTTGAAGATGTCGTTCCTATAGCAACGATTGAAACATTCCCTAACCAGAAACCGTGGATTGATGGCAGCATTCGCGTGAAACTGAAAGCGCGAACCACTGCTTTTAATCAGGGCAAGGTGACTGGTAACATGACCGAATACAAACAGTGCAGCTATTCCCTCCGCAAGGCTATCAAACAAGCTAAGCGTCAGTACAGAGACAAAGTAGAATCTCAATTCAACGGCTCAGACCCAAGAGGCATGTGGCAGGGTCTACAGTCAATCACGGACTACAAGAAGAAAACCAGCCCAGTCACGGACCAGGATGTCTTGCTCCCAGGCAGAATAATAACTTTTTTGCCCGCTTTGAGGACAATACAGTGCCACTGACACGGCCTTCAACGAAAACATGCGGACTCTCCTTCACTGCAGCCGAGGTGAGTAAGACATTTAAACGTGTTAACCCTCGCAAGGCTGCAGGCCCAGACGGCATCGCCAGCCGCGCCCTCAAAGCATGCGCAGACCAGCTGGCCGGTGTGTTTACGAACATATTCAATCAATCCCTATGCCAGTCTGCTGTTCCCACACGCTTCAAGAGGGCCACCATTGTTCCTGTTCCCAAGAAATCTAAGGTAACTGAGCTAAACGACTACCGCCCCGTAGCACTCACTTCCGTCATCATGAAGTGCTTTGAGAGACTAGTCAAGTACCATATCACCTCCACCCTACCTGACACCCTAGACCCACTCCAATTTGCTTACCGCCCAAATAGGTCCACAGACAATGCAATCTCAACCACACTGCACACTGCCCTAACCCATCTGGACAAGAGGAATACCTATGTGAGAATGCTGTTCATCGACTACAGCTCGGCATTCAACACCATAGTACCCTCCAAGCTTGTCATCAAGCTCGAGACCCTGGGTCTCGACCCCGCCCTGTGCAACTGGGTACTGGACTTCCTGACGGGCCGCCCCCAGGTGGTGAGGGCAGGCAACAACATCTCCACCCCGCTGATCCTCAACACTGGGGCCCCACAAGGGTGCGTTCTGAGGAGGTGAGGGCCCTCGGAGTGTGGTGTCAGGAAAATAACCTCACACTCAACGTCAACAAAACTAAGGAGATGATTGTGGACTTCAGGAAACAGCAGAGGGAACACCCCCCTATCCACATCGATGGAACAGTAGTGGAGAGGGTAGCCGAGCGGAAATGAAGGGCTCCGGGCAGCCGAGCGGAAATGGAGGAAAACTCGCCTCCCTGCGGACCTGGCATCCTTTCACTCCCTCCTCTCTACATTTTCCTCTTCTGTCTCTGCTGCTAAAGCCACTTTCTACCACTCTAAATTCCAAGCATCTGCCTCTAACCCTAGGAAGCTCTTTGCCACCTTCTCCTCCCTCCTGAATCCTCCTCCCCCTCCCCCTCCCTCCTCCCTCTCTGCAGATGACTTCGTCAACCATTTTGAAAAGAAGGTCGACGACATCCGATCCTCGTTTGCTAAGTCAAACGACACCGCTGGTTCTGCTCACACTGCCCTACCCTGTGCTCTGACCTCTTTCTCCCCTCTCTCTCCAGATGAAATCTCGCGTCTTGTGACGGCCGCCGCCCAACAACCTGCCCGCTTGACCCTATCCCTCCTCTCTTCTCCAGACCATTTCCGGAGACCTTCTCCCTTACCTCACCTCGCTCATCAACTCATCCCTGACCGCTGGCTCACGTCCCTTCCGTCTTCAAGAGAGCGAGAGTTGCACCCCTTCTGAAAAAACCTACACTCGATCCCTCCGATGTCAACAACTACAGACCAGTATCCCTTCTTTCTTTTCTCTCCAAAACTCTTGAACGTGCCGTCCTTGGCCAGCTCTCCCGCTATCTCTCTCAGAATGACCTTCTTGATCCAAATCAGTCAGGTTTCAACACTAGTCATTCAACTGAGACTGCTCTTCTCTGTATCACGGAGGCGCTCCGCACTGCTAAAGCTAACTCTCTCTCCTCTGCTCTCATCCTTCTAGACCTATCGGCTGCCTTCGATACTGTGAACCATCAGATCCTCCTCTCCACCCTCTCCGAGTTGGGCATCTCCGGCGCGGCCCACGCTGGATTGCGTCCTACCTGACAGGTCGCTCCTACCAGGTGGCGTGGCGAGAATCTGTCTCCTCACCACGCGCTCTCACCACTGGCGTCCCCCAGGGCTCTGTTCTAGGCCCTCTCCTATTCTCGCTATACACCAAGTCACTTGGCTCTGTCATAACCTCACATGGTCTCTCCTATCATTGCTATGCAGACGACACACAATTAATCTTCTCCTTTCCCCCTTCTGATGACCAGGTGGCGAATCGCATCTCTGCATGTCTGGCAGACATATCAGTGTGGATGACGGATCACCACCTCAAGCTGAACCTCGGTAAGACGGAGCTGCTCTTCCTCCCGGGGAAGGACTGCCCGTTCCATGATCTCGCCATCACGGTTGACAACTCCATTGTGTCCTCCTCCCAGAGCGCTAAGAACCTTGGCGTGATCCTGGACAACACCCTGTCGTTCTCAACTAACATCAAGGCGGTGGCCCGTTCCTGTAGGTTCATGCTCTACAACATCCGCAGAGTACGACCCTGCCTCACACAGGAAGCGGCGCAGGTCCTAATCCAGGCACTTGTCATCTCCCGTCTGGATTACTGCAACTCGCTGTTGGCTGGGCTCCCTGCCTGTGCCATTAAACCCCTACAACTCATCCAGAACGCCGCAGCCCGTCTGGTGTTCAACATTCCCAAGCTCTCTCACGTCACCCCGCTCCTCCGCTCTCTCCACTGGCTTCCAGTTGAAGCTCGCATCCGCTACAAGACCATGGTGCTGGCCTACGGAGCTGTGAGGGGAACGGCACCTCAGTACCTCCAGGCTCTGATCAGGCCCTACACCCAAACAAGGGCACTGCGTTCATCCACCTCTGGCCTGCTCGCCTCCCTACCACTGAGGAAGTACAGTTCCCGCTCAGCCCAGTCAAAACTGTTCGCTGCTCTGGCCCCCCAATGGTGGAACAAACTCCCTCACGACGCCAGGACAGCGGAGTCAATCACCACCTTCCGGAGACACCTGAAACCCCACCTCTTTAAGGAATACCTAGGATAGGATAAAGTAATCCTTCTCACCCCCCCCCCCCCCTTAAAAGATTTAGATGCACTATTGTAAAGTGGCTGTTCCACTGGATGTCATAAGGTGAACGCGCCAATTTGTAAGTCGCTCTGGATAAGAGCGTCTGCTAAATGACTTAAATGTAAATGTAATGTAGCAAGTTTTAAGTTCCTCGGCATACACATCACAGACAAACTGAATTGGTCCACTCACACAGACAGCATCGTGAAGAAGGCGCAGCAGCGCCTCTTCAACCTCAGGAGGCTGAAGAAATTCGGCTTGTCACCAAAAGCACTCACAAACTTCTACAGATGCACAATCGAGAGCATCCTGGCGGGCTGTATCACCGCCTGGTACGGCAACTGCTCCGCCCACAACCAGAGGGCAGTGAGGTCTGCACAACGCATCACCGGGGGCAAACTACCTGCCCTCCAGGACACCTACACCACCTGATGTTACAGGAAGGCCATAAAGATCATCAAGGACAACAACCACCCGAGCCACTGCCTGTTCACCCCGCTATCATCCAGAAGGCGAGGTCAGTACAGGTGCATCAAAGCTGGGACCGAGAGACTGAAAAACAGTTTCTATCTCAAGGCCATCAGACTGTTAAACAGCCACCACTAACATTGAGTGGCTGCTGCCAACACACTGACATTGACACTGACCCAACTCCAGCCACTTTAATAATGGGAATTGATGGGAAATGATGTAAATATATCACTAGCCACTTTAAACAATGCTACCGAATATAATGTTTACATACCCTACATTATTCATCTCATATGCATACGTATATACTGTACTCTATATCATCTACTGCATCCTTATGTATGTAATACATGTATCACTAGCCACTTTAACTATGCCACTTTGTTTACATACTCATCTCATATGTATATACTGTACTCGATACCATCTACTGTATCTTGCCTATGCTGCTCTGTACCATCACTCATTCATATATCTTTATGTACATATTCTTTATCCCCTTACACCTGTGTATAAGACAGTAGTTTTGGAATTGTTAGTTAGATTACTTGTTGGTTATCACTGCATTGTCGGAACTAGAAGCACAAGCATTTCGCTACACTCGCATTAACATCTGCTAACCATGTGTATGTGACAAATAAAATTGGATTTGATTTGATTTGATTTGATCAGTCTTTGGTTCCAAATATTGGGGAAGCTGCTAGAGCTGAGGATGAAGTTAAAGAGTTTTAGTATAGCCAATTGGAATTTGTTGTCTGTACATTTGATCATTTCATTAATGATACCATCGACACCACATGCCTTTTTGGGTTGGAGGGTTTTTATTTTGTCCTGTAACTCATTCAAGGTAATTGGAGAATCCAGTGGGTTCTGGTAGTCTTTAATAGTTGATTCTAAGAGTTGTATTTGATTTTTGGTACGTTTCCAAACTGCATTCCTTCGATCTATAGCAATTCTTAATGTTACTCAGTTCCATTGGCTTTAATGCCTCATGATAGAGTATTGCGCTGTTCAAGTAGACTGTGTTTTTGCTGCGTTCTGATAGGGGTGTCAGTGGGCTGATTGTGAACACTCTGAGCGACTCTGGGTTGAGGTCAGTGATAAAGTAATCTACAGTACTACTGCCAAGAGATGAGATATAGGTGTTTCATAACCACCCAGGTGCTTGTTAAACAGTCAGTGAGTTTGACTCTATATATATATATATATCTCACCCCCCATCTCTCCCCCTCTCTATCTCTCCCCCAATCTGTCTCTCCCACTCCATTCTCACCTTTATTGTACTATAAACCTAAACACATAATAGCAGAGAAACACAACTGTTTCATCTACCCGACGAAGTGTAGTGTGTGTGTGTGTGTCTGTGTGTGTGTGTGTGTGTGTGTGTGTGTGTGTGTGTGTGTGTGTGTGTGTGCGTCTGTGTGTGTGTGTGTGTGTGTGTGTGTGTGTGTGTGTGTGTGTGTCTGTGTGTGTGTGTGTGTGTGTGTGTGTGTGTGTGTGTGTGTTTGTCTGTGTGTGTGTCTGTGTGTGTATGTGTGTGTGTGTGTGTGTGTGTGTGTGTGTGTGTGTTTGTGTGTGTGTGTGTCTGTGTGTGTGTGTGTGTCTGTGTCTGTGTGTGTGTGTGTGTGTGTGTGTGTGTGTGTGTGTCTGTGTGTGTATGTGTGTGTGTCAGTGTGTGTGTGTGTGTCTGTGTATCTCTGTGTGTGTGTGTGTGTCTGTGTGTCTGTGTGTGTTTGTGTGTCTGTGTATCTGTGTGTGTGTGTGTGTGTGTCTGTGTGTCTGTGTCTGTGTGTGTGTGTGTTTCCCAATCATTCATGTATGTATGTTTGTCAACATAGAGTATGTAATTCGATCCCATATGTAGACCTATCTTAAACATCCCATATGTAGTCCTATCTTAACCATCCCATATGTAGTCCTATCCCATATGTAGTCCTATCTTAACCATCCCATATGTAGACCTATCCCATATGTAGTCCTATCCCATATGTAGTCCTATCCCATATGTAGTCCTATCCCATATGTAGTCCTATCCCATATGTAGTCCTATCTTAACCATCCCATATGTAGACCTATCCCATATGTAGTCCTATCCCATATGTAGTCCTATCCCATATGTAATCCTATCCCATATGTAGTCCTATCCCATATGTAGACCTATCCTATATGTAGACCTATCCCATATGTAGTCCTATCCCATATGTAGTCCTATCCCATATGTAGACCTATCTTAAACATCCCATATGTAGTCCTATCCCATATGTAGTCCTATCCCATATGTAGTCTTATCTTAAACATCCCATATGTAGTCCTATCCCATATGTAGTCCTATCTTAAACATCCCATATGTAGTCCTATCCCATATGTAGTCCTATCCCATATGTAGTCCTATCCCATATGTAGACCTATCCCATATGTAGACCTATCCCATATGTAGTCCTATCCCATATGTAGTCCTATCCCATATGTAGTCCTATCCCATATGTAGACCTATCTTAAACATCCCATATGTAGTCCTATCCCATATGTAGACCTATCCCATATGTAGACCTATCCCATATGTAGTCCTATCCCATATGTAGTCCTATCCCATATGTAGTCCTATCCCATATGTAGACCTATCCCATATGTAGTCCTATCCCATATGTAGTCCTATCCCATATGTAGTCCTATCTTAAACATCCCATATGTAGTCCTATCCCATATGTTGTCATATCCCATATGTAGACCTATCTTAAACATCCCATATGTAGTCCTATCCCATATTCAGACCTATCCCATATGTAGTCCTATCCCATATGTAGTCCTATCCCATATGTAGTCCTATCCCATATGTAGTCCTATCTTAAACATCCCATATGTAGTCCTATCCCATATGTAGTCCTATCCCATATGTAGTCCTATCCCATATGTATACCTATCCTAAATATCCCATATGTAGTCCTATCCCATATGTAGACCTATCCTAAATATCCCATATGTAGTCCTATCCCATATGTAGACCTATCCCATATGTAGTCCTATCCCATATGTAGTCCTATCCTAAATATCCCATATGTAGTCCTATCCCATATGTAGACCTATCCTAAATATCCCATATGTAGTCCTATCCCATATGTAGACCTATCCCATATGTAGGTAGTCCTATCCCATATGTAGACCTATCCTAAATATCCGATATGTAGTCCTATCCCATATGTAGTCCTATCCTAAATATCCCATATGTAGTCCTATCCCATATGTAGACCTATCCCATATGTAGTCCTATCCCATATGTAGTCCTATCCCATATGTAGTCCTATCCCATATGTAGTCCTATCCCATATGTAGACCTATCCCATATGTATACCTATCCCATATGTAGTCCTATCCCATATGTAGACCTATCTTAAACATCCCATATGTAGTCCTATCCCATATTCAGACCTATCCCATATGTAGTCCTATCCCATATGTAGTCCTATCCTAAATATCCCATATGTAGTCCTATCCCATATGTAGACCTATCCCATATGTAGTCCTATCCCATAGTCAGACCTATCCCATATGTAGACCTATCCCATATGATGTCCTATCTTAAACATTCCATATGTAGTCCTATCCCATATGTAGTCCTATCTTAAACATTCCATATGTAGTCCTATCCCATATGTAGTCCTATCTTAAACATTCCATATGTAGACCTATTCCATATGTAGTCCTATCTTAAACATTCCATATGTAGTCCTATCCCATATGTAGTCCTATCTTAAACATCCCATATGTAGTCCTATCCCATATGTAGTCCTATCTTAAACATTCCATATGTCATCCTATCCCATATGTAGTCCTATCCCATATTCAGACCATTCCCATATGTAGTCCTATCCCATATGTAGTCATATCCCATATGTAGACCTATCCCATATGTAGACCTATCCCATATGTAGACCTGTCCCATATGTAGTCCTATCCCATATGTAGACCTATCCCATATGTAGTCCTATCCCATATGTAGACCTATCCCATATGTAGACCCATCCCATATGTAGACCTATCCTATGTGTAGTCCAGAGGAAGTAGACATATCCCATATGTAGTCCTATCCCATATGTAGACCTATCCTAAATATCCCATATGTAGTCCTACCCCATATGTAGTCCTATCATAAATATCCCATATGTAGTCCTATCCCATATGTAGAACTATCCTAAATATCCCATATGTAGTCCTATCCCATATGTAGACCTATCCCATATGTAGTCCTATCCCATATGTAGTCCTATCCCATATGTAGTCCTATCCCATATGTAGACCTATCCCATATGTATACCTATCCCATATGTAGTCCTATCCCATATGTAGACCTATCCCATATGTAGTCCTATCCCATATGTAGACCTATCCTATGTGTAGTCCAGAGGAAGTAGACATATCCCATATGTAGTCCTATCCCATATGTAGACCTATCCTAAATATCCCATATGTAGTCCTATCCCATATGTAGTCCTATCCTAAATATCCCATATGTAGTCCTATCCCATATGTAGACCTATCCCATATGTAGTCCTATCCCATATTCAGACCTATCCCATATGTAGACCTATCCCATATGTAGTCCTATCTTAAACATTCCATATGTAGTCCTATCCCATATGTAGTCCTATCTTAAACATCCCATATGTAGTCCTATCCCATATGTAGTCCTATCCTAAATATCCCATATGTAGTCCTATCCCATATGTAGACCTATCCCATATGTAGTCCTATCCCATATTCAGACCTATCCCATATGTAGACCTATCCCATATGTAGTCCTATCTTAAACATTCCATATGTAGTCCTATCCCATATGTAGTCCTATCTTAAACATCCCATATGTAGTCCTATCCCATATGTAGTCCTATCTTAAACATCCCATATGTAGACCTATCCCATATGTAGTCCTATCCCATATGTAGTCCTATCCCATATGTAGACCTATCCCATATGTATACCTATCCCATATGTAGTCCTATCTCATATGTAGTCCTATCCCATATGTAGACCTATCCCATATGTAGACCCATCCCATATGTAGACCTATCCTATGTGTAGTCCAGAGGAAGTAGACATATCCCATATGTAGTCCTATCCCATATGTAGACCTATCCTAAATATCCCATATGTAGTCCTACCCCATATGTAGTCCTATCATAAATATCCCATATGTAGTCCTATCCCATATGTAGAACTATCCTAAATATCCCATATGTAGTCCTATCCCATATGTAGACCTATCCCATATGTAGTCCTATCCCATATGTAGTCCTATCCCATATGTAGACCTATCCCATATGTATACCTATCCCATATGTAGTCCTATCCCATATGTAGACCTATCCCATATGTAGTCCTATCCCATATGTAGACCTATCCTATGTGTAGTCCAGAGGAAGTAGACATATCCCATATGTAGTCCTATCCCATATGTAGACCTATCCTAAATATCCCATATGTAGTCCTATCCCATATGTAGTCCTATCCTAAATATCCCATATGTAGTCCTATCCCATATGTAGACCTATCCCATATGTAGTCCTATCCCATATTCAGACCTATCCCATATGTAGACCTATCCCATATGTAGTCCTATCTTAAACATTCCATATGTAGTCCTATCCCATATGTAGTCCTATCTTAAACATCCCATATGTAGTCCTATCCCATATGTAGTCCTATCCTAAATATCCCATATGTAGTCCTATCCCATATGTAGACCTATCCCATATGTAGTCCTATCCCATATTCAGACCTATCCCATATGTAGACCTATCCCATATGTAGTCCTATCTTAAACATTCCATATGTAGTCCTATCCCATATGTAGTCCTATCTTAAACATCCCATATGTAGTCCTATCCCATATGTAGTCCTATCTTAAACATCCCATATGTAGACCTATCCCATATGTAGACCTATCCCATATGTAGTCCTATCCCATATGTAGACCTATCCCATATGTAGTCCTATCCCATATGTAGTCCTATCCCATATGTAGTCCTATCCCATATGTAGACCTATCCCATATGTATACCTATCCCATATGTAGTCCTATCTCATATGTAGACCTATCCCATATGTAGTCCTATCCTAAATATCCTATATGTAGACCTATCCCATATGTAGACCCATCCCATATGTAGACCTATCCCATATGTAGACCTATCCCATATAGGACTCTAAAATAATACTACAGTAGACAGGACTCTATAATAATACAGTAGGCAGGACTCTATAATAATACAGTAGACAGGACTCTATAATAATACAGTAGACAGGACTCTATAATAATACAGTAGACAGGACTCTATAATAATACAGTAGACAGGACTCTATAATAATACTACAGTAGACAGGACTCTATAATAATACAGTAGACAGGATTCTATAATAATACAGTAGACAGGACTCTATAGTAATACAGTAGACAGGACTCTATAATAATAATACAGTAGACAGGACTCAGTACAGGAATAATAATACAGTAGACAGGACTCTAGTAGACAGGAATAATAATACAGTAGACAGGACTCTATAATAATACAGTAGACAGGACTCTATAATAATACAGTAGACAGGACTCTATAATAATACAGTAGACAGGACTCTATAATAATACAGTAGACAGGACTCTATAATAATACAGTAGACAGGACTCTATAATAATACAGTAGACAGGACTCTATAATAATACAGTAGACAGGACTCTATAATAATACAGTAGACAGGACTCTATAATAATAATACAGTAGACAGGACTCTATAATAATACAGTAGACAGGACTCTATAATAATACAGTAGACAGGACTCTATAATAATACAGTAGACAGGACTCTATAATAATACAGTAGACAGGACTCTATAATAATACAGTAGACAGGACTCTATAATAATACAGTAGACAGGACTCTATAATAATACAGTAGACAGGACTCTATAATAATACAGTAGACAGGACTCTATAATAAGTAGACAGTAGACAGGACTCTATAATAATACAGTACTATAATAATACAGTAGACAGGACTCTATAATAATACAGTAGACAGGACTCTATAATAATAATACAGTAGACAGGACTCTATAATAACTACAGTAGACAGGACTCTATAATACTACAGTAGACAGGACTCTATAATAATACAGTAGACAGGACTCTATAATAATACAGTAGACAGGACTCTATAATAATAATACAGTAGACAGGACTCTATAATAATACAGTAGACAGGACTCTATAATAATAATACAGTAGACAGGACTCTATAATAATACAGTAGACAGGACTCTACAGTAGACAGGACTCTATAATAAATACAGTAGACAGGAGACAGACAGGACTCTATAATAATACTACAGTAGACAGGACTCTATAATAATACAGTAGACAGGACTCTATAATAATACAGTAGACAGGACTCTATAATAATAATACAGTAGACAGGACTCTATAATAATACAGTAGACAGGACTCTATAATAATACAGTAGACAGGACTCTATAATAATACAGTAGACAGGACTCTATAATATACAGTAGACAGGACTCTATAATACTACAGTAGACAGGACTCTATAATAATACAGTAGACAGGACTCTATAATAATATACAGTAGACAGACTATAATAATACTACAGTAGACAGGATAATAATACAGTAGACAGGACTCTATAATAATAATACAGTAGACAGTAGACAGGACTCTATAATAATACTACAGTAGACAGGACTCTATAATAATACAGTACAGTAGACAGGACTCTATAATAATACAGTAGACAGGACTCTACAGTAGACAGGACTCTATAATAATAATACAGTAGACAGGACTCTAATAATAATACAGTAGACAGGACTCTAATAATAATACAGTAGACAGGACTCTATAAATACAGTAGACAGGACTCTATAATACTACAGTAGACAGGACTCTATAATACTACAGTAGACAGGACTCTATAATACTACAGTAGACAGGACTCTATAATATACTACAGTAGACAGGACTCTATAATATACAGGAGTACAGTAGACAGGACTCTATAATAATACTACAGTAGACAGGACTCTATAATAATACAGTAGACAGGACTCTATAATACTACAGTAGACAGGACTCTATAATAATACAGTAGACAGGACTCTATAATAATACTACAGTAGACAGGACTCTATAATAATACAGTAGACAGGACTCTCTATAGACAGGACTCTATAATAATACAGTAGACAGGACTCTATAATAATAGACAGGACTATAATAATACAGTAGACAGGACTCTATAATAATACTACAGTAGACAGGACTCTATAATACTACAGTAGACAGGACTCTATAATAATACTATACAGTAGACAGGAATAATAATACAGTAGACAGGACTCTATAATAAATACAGTAGACAGGACTCTATAATAATAATACAGTAGACAGACTCTATAATAGACAGGACTCTATAATAATACAGTAGACAGGACTCTATAATATACATAATAATACTACAGTAGACAGGACTAATAATAATATAATACATACAGACTCTAATAATAATACAGTAGACAGGACTCTATAATAATACTACAGTAGACAGGACTCTATAATAATACTACAGTAGACAGGACTCTATAATAATAATACAGTAGACAGGACTCTATAATAATACAGTAGACAGGACTCTATAATAATACAGTAGACAGGACTCTATAATAATACAGTAGACAGGACTCTATAATAATACTACAGTAGACAGGACTCTATAATAATACAGTAGACAGGACTCTATAATACTACAGTAGACAGGACTCTATAATAATACAGTAGACAGGACTCTATAATACTACAGTAGACAGGACTCTATAATAATAATACAGTAGACAGGACTCTATAATAATACAGTAGACAGGACTCTATAATAAATACAGTAGACAGGACTCTATAATAATATACAGTAGACAGGACTCTATAATAATACAGTAGACAGGACTCTATAATAATACAGTAGACAGGACTCTATAATACTACAGTAGACAGGACTCTATAATAATAATACAGTAGACAGGACTCTATAATAATACTACAGTAGACAGGACTCTATAATACTACAGTAGACAGGACTACAGTAGACAGGACTCTATAATAATACAGTAGACAGGACTCTATAATAATATACAGTAGACAGGACTCTATAATAATATACAGTAGACAGGACTCTATAATAATACTACAGTAGACAGGACTCTATAATAATACTACAGTAGACAGGACTCTATAATAATACAGTAGACAGGACTCTATAATAATACAGTAGACAGGACTCTATAATAATAATACAGTAGACAGGACTCTATAATAATACAGTAGACAGGACTCTATAATAATACAGTAGACAGGACTCTATAATAATACAGTAGACAGGACTCTATAATAATACAGTAGACAGGACTCTATAATAATACAGTAGACAGGACTCTATAATAATACAGTAGACAGGACTCTATAATACTACAGTAGACAGGACTCTATAATAATACAGTAGACAGGACTCTATAATAATACTACAGTAGACAGGACTCTATAATAAGTAGACAGGACTCTATAATAATAATACAGTAGACAGGACTCTATAATAATACAGTAGACAGGACTCTATAATACTACAGTAGACAGGACTCTATAATAATATACAGTAGACAGGACTCTATAATAATACAGTAGACAGGACTCTATAATAATACTACAGTAGACAGGACTCTATAATAATAATACAGTAGACAGGACTCTATAATAATACAGTAGACAGGACTCTATAATATATACAGTAGACAGGACTCTATAATAATACAGTAGACAGGACTCTATAATAATACTACAGTAGACAGGAGTAGACAGGACTCTATAATAATATACAGTAGACAGGACTCTATAATATAGACAACTCTATAATAATACAGTAGACAGGACACTATAATAATAATACAGTAGACAGGACTCTATAATAATACAGTAGACAGGACTCTATAATAATACAGTAGACAGGACTCTATAATACTACAGTAGACAGGACTCTATAATAATACTACAGTAGACAGGACTCTATAATAATAATACAGTAGACAGGACTCTATAATAATACAGTAGACAGGACTCTATAATACTACAGTAGACAGGACTCTATAATAATAATACAGTAGACAGGACTCTATAATAATATACAGTAGACAGGACTCTATAATAATAATACAGTAGACAGGACTCTATAATAATACAGTAGACAGGACTCTATAATAATAATACAGTAGACAGGACTCTATAATAATACTACAGTAGACAGGACTCTATAATAATAATAGACAGGACTCTATAATAATACAGTAGACAGGACTCTATAATAATACAGTAGACAGGACTCTATAATAATAATACAGTAGACAGGACTCTATAATAATACTACAGTAGACAGGACTCTATAATAATACAGTAGACAGGACTCTATAATAATAATACAGTAGACAGGACTCTACAGTAGACAGGAATAATAATACAGTAGACAGGACTCTATAATACTACAGTAGACAGGACTCTATAATAATACTACAGTAGACAGGACTCTATAATAATAATATAGTAGACAGGACTCTATAATAATACAGTAGACAGGACTCTATAATACAGGATAAGTAGACAGGACTCTATAATAATACAGTAGACAGGACTCTATAATAATACAGTAGACAGAACACTATAATAATACTACAGTAGACAGGACTCTATAATAATACAGTAGACAGGACTCTATAATAATACTACAGTAGACAGGACTCTATAATAATACAGTAGACAGTAGACAGGACTCTATAATACAGTAGACAGGACTCTATAATAATAATACAGTAGACAGGACTCTATAATAAATACAGTAGACAGGACTCTAATAATAATACAGTAGACAGGACTCTATAATAATACAGTAGACAGGACACTATAATAATAATACAGTAGACAGGACTCTATAATAATACAGTAGACAGGACTCTATAATAATACAGTAGACAGGACTCTATAATACTACAGTAGACAGGACTCTATAATAATACTACAGTAGACAGGACTCTATAATAATACAGTAGACAGGACTCTATAATAAATACAGTAGACAGGACTCTATAATACTACAGTAGACAGGACTCTATAATAATACAGTAGACAGGACTCTATAATAATACTACAGTAGACAGGACTCTATAATACAGTAGACAGGACTCTATAATAAATACAGTAGACAGGACTCTATAATACTACAGTAGACAGGACTCTATAATAATACAGTAGACAGGACTCTATAATAATAATACAGTAGACAGGACTCTATAATAATACTACAGTAGACAGGACTCTATAATAATACTACAGTAGACAGGACTCTATAATAATAATACAGTAGACAGGACTCTATAATAATACAGTAGACAGGACTCTATAATAAACTACAGTAGACAGGACTCTATAATAATAATACAGTAGACAGGACTCTATAATAATACAGTAGACAGGACTCTATAATAATACAGTAGACAGGACTCTATAATAATACAGTAGACAGGACTCTATAATAATACTACAGTAGACAGGACTCTATAATAATACAGTAGACAGGACTCTATAATAATACAGTAGACAGGACTCTATAATAATACTACAGTAGACAGGACTCTATAATAATAATACAGTAGACAGGACTCTATAATACTACAGTAGACAGGACTCTATAATAATACAGTAGACAGGACTCTATAATAATACTACAGTAGACAGGACTCTATAATAATACTACAGTAGACAGGACACTATAATAATTATACAGTAGACAGGACTCTATAATAATACAGTAGACAGGACTCTATAATAATATACAGTAGACAGGACTCTATAATACAGTAGACAGGTAGACAGGACTCTATAATACAGTACTATAATAATACAGTAGGACTCTATAATACTACAGTAGACAGGACTCTATAATAATACTACAGTAGACAGGACTCTATAATAATACAGTAGACAGGACTCTATAATAATACAGTAGACAGGACTCTATAATAATACAGTAGACAGGACTCTATAATACTACAGTAGACAGGACTCTAGTAATAATACTACAGTAGTAGACAGGACTCTATAATAGACAGGACTCTATAATAATACAGTAGACAGGAATAATATACAGTAGACAGGACTCTATAATAATACAGTAGACTCTATAATAATACTACAGTAGACAGGACTCTATAATAATACAGTAGACAGGACTCTATAATAATACAGTAGACAGGACTCTATAATAATACAGGACTCTATAATAATACAGTAGACAGGACTCTATAATAATACTACAGTAGACAGGACAGTAGACAGGACTCTATAATAATACAGTAGACAGGACTATAAGTAGACAGGACTCTATAATAATACAGTAACAGGACTCTATAATTACTACAGTAGACAGGACTCTATAATAATACTACAGTAGACAGGACTCTATAATAATAATATAGTAGACAGGACTCTATAATAATACAGTAGACAGGACTCTATAATAATAATACAGTAGACAGGACTCTATAATAATACAGTAGACAGGACTCTATAATAATACAGTAGACAGGACTCTATAATAATAATACAGTAGACAGGACTCTATAATAATACTACAGTAGACAGGACTCTATAATAATACAGTAGACAGGACTCTATAATAATAATACAGTAGACAGGACTCTATAATAATACAGTAGACAGGACTCTATAATAATACTACAGTAGACAGGACTCTATATAATAATACAGTAGACAGGACTCTATAATAATACAGTAGACAGGACTCTATAATAATACAGTAGACAGGACTCTATAATAATAATACAGTAGACAGGACTCTAATAATACAGTAGACAGGTAGACAGGACTCTATAATACAGTAGACAGGACTCTATAATAATACAGTAGACAGGACTCTATAATAATATACAGTAGACAGGACTCTATAATAATACTATAATAATACAGTAGACAGGACTCTATAATAATACTACAGTAGACAGGACTCTATAATAATACAGTAGACAGGACTAGACAGGACTCTATAATAATACAGTAGACAGGACTCTATAGACAGGAATAATAATACAGTAGACAGGACTATATAATAATACAGTAGATAATATAATAATACAGTAGACAGGACTCTATAATAAAGTAGACAGGACTCTATAATAATACAGTAGACAGGACTCTATAATATACAGTAGACAGGATACAGTAGACAGGACTCTATAATAATACAGTAGACAGGACTCTATAATAATACAGTAGACAGGACTCTATAATACTACAGTAGACAGGACTCTATAATAATACAGTAGACAGGACTCTATAATAATACAGTAGACAGGACTCTATAATAATACAGTAGACAGGACTCTATAATACTACAGTAGACAGACATACAGTAGACAGGACTCTATAATAATACTACAGTAGACAGGACTCTATAATAATAATAGTAGACAGGACTCTATAGACAGGACTCTATAATACTACAGTAGACAGGACTCTATAATAATACTACAGTAGACAGGACTCTATAATAATAATACAGTAGACAGGACTCTATAATAATATACAGTAGACAGGACTCTATAATAATACTACAGTAGACAGGACTCTATAATAATAATACAGTAGACAGGACTCTATAATAATACAGTAGACAGGACTCTATAATAATACAGTAGACAGGACTCTATAATAATACTACAGTAGACAGGACTCTATAATAATACAGTAGACAGGACTCTATAATAATACAGTAGACAGGACTCTATAATAATACAGTAGACAGGACTCTATAATAATACTACAGTAGACAGGACTCTATAATACTACAGTAGGACTCTATAATAATACAGTAGACAGGACTCTATAATACTACAGTAGACAGGACTCTATAATAATACTACAGTAGACAGGACTCTATAATACTACAGTAGACAGGACTCTATAATAATACAGTAGACAGGACTCTATAATACTACAGTAGACAGGACTCTATAATAATACTACAGTAGACAGGACTCTATAATAATAATACAGTAGACAGGACTATAATAATAATACAGTAGACAGGACTCTATAA
This sequence comes from Oncorhynchus nerka, assembly GCF_034236695.1. Classification (NCBI taxonomy): domain Eukaryota; kingdom Metazoa; phylum Chordata; class Actinopteri; order Salmoniformes; family Salmonidae; genus Oncorhynchus; species Oncorhynchus nerka. The sequence goes on from NC_088407.1 coordinate 9,441,783, forward strand.
TACTACAGTAGACAGGACTCTATAATAATACTACAGTAGACAGGACTCTATAATAATAATATAGTAGACAGGACTCTATAATACTACAGTAGACAGGACTCTATAATAATACAGTAGACAGGACTCTATAATAACTACAGTAGACAGGACTCTATAATAATACTACAGTAGACAGGACTCTACAGTAGACAGGAATAATACTACAGTAGACAGGACTCTATATAATAATACAGTAGACAGGACTCTATAATAATACAGTAGACAGGACTCTATAATAATAATACAGTAGACAGGACTCTATAATAATACAGTAGACAGGACTCTATAATACTACAGTAGACAGGACTCTATAATAATAATACAGTAGACAGGACTCTATAATAATACAGTAGACAGGACTCTATAATAATACTACAGTAGACAGGACTCTATAATAATACTACAGTAGACAGGACTCTATAATAATACAGTAGACAGGACTCTATAATAATACAGTAGACAGTAGACAGGACTCTATAATATAATAATATACAGTAGACAGGACTCTATAATAATAATACAGTAGACTATAATAGACAGTAGACAGGACTCTATAATAATACAGTAGACAGGACTCTATAGACAGGAATAATACTACAGTAGACAGGACACAGTAGACAGGACTCTATAATAATACAGTAGACAGGACTCTATAATAATACAGTAGACAGGACTCTATAATAATAATACAGTAGACAGGACTCTCTATAATAATACAGTAGACAGGACTCTATAATAATAATACAGTATAATAATACAGTAGACAGGACTCTATAATAATACAGTAGACAGGACTCTATAATAAATACAGTAGACAGGACTCTATAATAATACAGTAGACAGGACTCTATACAATACAGTAGACAGGACTCTATAATAATACAGTAGACAGGACTCTAGTAGACAGGAATAATACAGTAGACAGGACTCTATAATAATAATAGACAGGACTCTATAATAATACAGTAGACAGGACTCTATAATAATACAGTAGACAGGACTCTATAATAAATACAGTAGACAGGACTCTAGACAGGACTCTATAATAATACAGTAGACAGGACTCTATAATATATACAGTAGACAGGACTCTATAATATACAGTAGACAGGACTCTATAATAATACAGTAGACAGGACTCTATAATAATACAGTAGACAGGACTCTATAATAATAATACAGTAGACAGGACTCTATAATACTACAGTAGACAGGACTCTAATAATAATACAGTAGACAGGACTCTATAATAATACAGTAGACAGGACTCTATAATATAATAATACAGTACAGACAGGACTCTATAAATACAGTAGACAGGACTCTATAATAATACAGTAGACAGGACTCTATACTCTATAATATTATACAGTAGACAGGACTCTACAGTAGACAGGATAATACAGTAGACAGGATACAGTAGACAGGACTCTATAATAATACAGTAGACAGGACTCTATAATAGTAGACAGGATACAGTAGACAGGACTCTATAATAATACTACAGTAGACAGGACTCTATAATAATACAGTAGACAGGACTCTATAATACTACAGTAGACAGGACTCTATAATATAAGTAGACAGGAATACAGTAGACAGGACTCTATAATACTACAGTAGACAGGACTCTATAATAATACAGTAGACAGGACTCTATAATAATACAGTAGACAGGACTCTATAATAATATACAGTAGACAGGACTCTATAATAACTACAGTAGACAGGACTCTATAATAATACTACAGTAGACAGGACTCTATAATAATACAGTAGACAGGACTCTATAATAATACAGTAGACAGGACTCTATAATAATAATACAGTAGACAGGACTCTATAATAATACAGTAGACAGGACTCTATAATAATAATACAGTAGACAGGACTCTATAATAATAATACAGTAGACAGGACTCTATAATAATACAGTAGACAGGACTCTATAATACTACAGTAGACAGGACTCTATAATAATAATACAGTAGACAGGACTCTATAATAATACAGTAGACAGGACTCTATAATAATACAGTAGACAGGACAGGACTCTATAATAACTACAGTAGACAGGACTCTATAATAATAATACATACAGTAGACAGGACTCTATAATAGACAGTAGACAGGACTCTATAATAATACAGTAGACAGGACTCTATAATAATATACAGTAGACAGGACTCTATAATACTACAGTAGACAGGACTCTATAATAATATACAGTAATAATAATACAGTAGACAGGACTCTATAATAATAATACAGTAGACAGGACTCTATAATAATACAGTAGACAGGACTCTATAATAATACAGTAGACAGGACTCTATAATAATACAGTAGACAGGACTCTATAATAATACTACAGTAGACAGGACTCTATAATAATACAGTAGACAGGACTCTATAATAATACAGTAGACAGGACTCTATAATAATAATACAGTAGACAGGACTCTATAATAATACAGTAGACAGGACTCTATAATATACTACAGTAGACAGGACTCTATAATAATACTACAGTAGACAGGACTCTATAATACTACAGTAGACAGGACTCTATAATAGACAGGACTCTATAATACAGTAGACAGGACTCTATAATAATATACAGTAGACAGGACTCTATAATAATAATACAGTAGACAGGACTCTATAATACTACAGTAGACAGGACTCTATAATAATACTACAGTAGACAGGACTCTATAATAATAAGTAGACAGGACAGACAGACAGGACTCTATAATAATACAGTAGACAGGAATAATAATACTACAGTAGACAGGACTCTATAATAATAATACAGTAGACAGGACTCTATAATAATACAGTAGACAGTAGTAGACAGGACTCTATAATAATACAGTAGACAGGACTCTATACTACAGTAGACAGGACTCTAGTAGACAGGAATAACTACAGTAGACAGGACTCTATAATAATACAGTAGACAGGACTCTATAATAATACAGTAGACAGGACTCTAATAATAATACAGTAGACAGGACTCTATAATAATATACAGTAGACAGGACTCAGTAGACAGGACTCTATAATAATACAGTAGACAGGACTCTATAATAATATACAGTAGACAGGACTCTATAATAATACAGTAGACAGGACTCTATAATAATATACAGTAGACAGGACTCTATAATAATAATACAGTAGACAGGACTCTATAATATACATAGACAGGAATAATAATACAGTAGACAGGACTCTATAATAATAATACAGTAGACAGGACTCTATAATAATACAGTAGACAGGACTCTATAATAATACTACAGTAGACAGGACTCTATAATAATACTACAGTAGACAGGACTCTATAATAATACAGTAGACAGGACTACAGTAGACAGGACTCTATAATAATACTACAGTAGACAGGACTCTATAATAATACAGTAGACAGGACTCTATAATAATACAGTAGACAGGACTCTATAATAATACAGTAGACAGGACTCTATAATAATACAGTAGACAGGACTCTATAATAATACAGTAGACAGGACTCTATAATAATACTACAGTATACAGTAGACAGGACTCTATAATAATACAGTAGACAGGACTCTATAATAATACAGTAGACAGGACTCTATAATAATCAGTAGACAGGACTCTATAATAATACAGTAGACAGGACTCTATAATAATAATACAGTAGACAGTACAGTAGACAGGACTCAGGACTCTATAATACTACAGTAGACAGGACTCTATAATAATAATACAGTAGACAGGACTCTATAATACTACAGTAGACAGGACTCTATAATAATAGACAGGACTATAATAATACAGTAGACAGGACTCTATAATAATAATACAGTAGACAGGACTCTATAATATACAGTAGACAGGACTCTATAATAATACAGTAGACAGGACTCTATAATAATACAGTAGACAGGACTCTATAATAATACAGTAGACAGGACTCTATAATAATAATACAGTAGACAGGACTCTATAATACTACAGTAGACAGGACTCTATATAATAATACAGTAGACAGGACTCAGACAGGACTCTATAATAATACAGTAGACAGGACTCTATAATAATACAGTAGACAGGACTCTATAATAATACAGTAGACAGGACTCTATAATAATAATACAGTAGACAGGACTCTATAATACTACAGTAGACAGGACTCTATAATAATAATACAGTAGACAGGACTCTATATAATAATACAGTAGACAGGACTACAGTAGACAGGAATAATAATACAGTAGACAGGACTCTATAATAATACAGTAGACAGGACTCTATAATAATACAGTAGACAGGACTCTATAATAATACAGTAGACAGGACTCTATAATAATACAGTAGACAGGACTCTATAATAATAATACAGTAGACAGGACTCTATAATAATACAGTAGACAGGACTCTATAATAATACAGTAGACAGGACTCTATAATAATAATACAGTAGACAGGACTCTATAATAATAATACAGTAGACAGGACTCTATAATAATACAGTAGACAGGACTCTATAATAATACAGTAGACAGGACTCTATAATAATACAGTAGACAGGACTCTATAATAATACAGTAGACAGGACTCTATAATAATACAGTAGACAGGACTCTATAATAATACAGTAGACAGGACTCTATAATAATAATACAGGTAGACAGTAGGACTCTATAATAATACAGTAGACAGGACTCTATAATAATAAGTACAGACTCTATAATAATACAGTAGACAGGACTCTATAATAATACTACAGTAGACAGGACTATAATCTATAATAATAATACAGTAGACAGGACTCTATAATAATACAGTAGACAGTAGACAGTAGACAGGACTCTATAATAATACAGTAGACAGGACTCTATAATAATACAGTAGACAGGACTCTATAATAATAATACAGTAGACAGGACTCTATAATACTACAGTAGACAGGACTCTATAATAATAATACAGTAGACAGGACTCTATAATAATAATACAGTAGACAGGACTCTATAATAATAATACAGTAGACAGGACTCTATAATAATAGACAGGACTCTATAATAATACAGTAGACAGGACTCTATAATAATACAGTAGACAGGACTATAATAATATACAGTAGACAGGACTCTATAATAATACAGTAGACAGGACTCTATAATAATAATACAGTAGACAGGACTCTATATAGACAGGAATAATAATACAGTAGACAGGACTCTATAATAATACAGTAGACAGGACTCTATATAATAATACAGTAGACAGGACTCTATAATAATACAGTAGACAGGACTCTATAATCTACAGTAGACAGGACTCTATAATAAATACAGTAGACAGGACTCTATAATAAATACAGTAGACAGGACTCTATAATAATACAGTAGACAGGACTCTATAATAATACAGTAGACAGGACTAATAATAATACAGTAGACAGGACTCTATAATAATACATACAGTAGACAGGACTCTATAATAATACAGTAGACAGGACTCTATAATAATACAGTAGACAGGACTCTATAATATACAGTAGACAGGACTAGACAGGACAGGACTCTATAATAATACAGTAGACAGGACTCTATAATAATACAGTAGACAGGACTCTATAGACAGGACTCTATAATACTACAGTAGACAGACTCTATAATAATACAGTAGGACTCTATAATAATAATACAGTAGACAGGACTCTATAATAATAATACAGTAGACAGGACTCTATAATAATACAGTAGACAGGACTCTAATAATAATACAGTAGACAGGACTCTAATAATAATACAGTAGACAGGACTCTATAATAATAATACAGTAGACAGGACTCTATAATAATACAGTAGACAGGACTCTATAATAATACAGTAGACAGGACTCTATAAATAATACAGTAGACAGGACTCTAATAATAATACAGTAGACAGGACTCTATAATATACAGTAGACAGGACTCTATAATAAATACAGTAGACAGGACTCTATAATAATACAGTAGACAGGACTCTATAATAATAATACAGTAGACAGGACTCTATAATAATACAGTAGACAGGACTCTATAATATACAGTACAGTAGACAGTAGACAGGACTCTATAATATATACAGTAGACAGGACTCTATAATAATAATACAGTAGACAGGACTCTATAATAATACAGTAGACAGGACTCTATAATAAGTAGAGACAGGACTCTATAATA
>NC_088407.1:9453050-9460550 GCF_034236695.1 Oncorhynchus nerka
CATCTCTACCACCTCTATCATCTCTACTACCTCTATCATCTCCACCTCCTCCATCATCTCTACCACCTCTATCATCTCTACCACCTCTATCATCTCTACCACCTCTATCATCTCCACCTCCTCCATCATCTCTACCACCTCCAACTCCTCTACCACCTCCATCATCTACCACCTCCAGCATCTCTACCTCCTCTATCATCTCTACCATGGTTCAAATGGTTACAAAAGTGTTTTTCGGCTGTCCCCATAGGAGAACCCTTTTGGGTCCAGGACTCTACCACCTCCACCACCTGATCGTTCTGCCCTTTTGGGTTCTATGTACAACACTCTGTACGGTTCTACATGGAACCGAAAAACGGTTCTACCTACAACCAAAAAGAGTTCTACAGGGGTGGACTGACTCAGTTCATGTTCACCTTGGTTACATGCTGACCACACTGCTCGCGTTGCGTGTGAGAGCTTTGCAAAATAAAAGCTCGCAGTTCAACAAACGTCTGCATAGCCAGGTGCTAAAATAGAACTTGGTTCTATTTGTGACGCTTGTTGCGCTGCAAGTCCCTCCCCTCCCATCTCCTCATTGTTTTTAAGTAGCATATACTTACGTGGGAGATTGAAAGAAGAGGTCCACAGTCCAGTCCAGTTGGTGATGGTAATGCACCTTAAAGTTGGTGGCCAACCGCCATATAAAGTCCACAGAAGAAGAAGAAGACTGAAGGAGGAGAGGTTACTAGAAGACTGAAGGAGGAGAGGTTACTAGAAGACTGAATGAGGAGAGGTTACTAGAAGACTGAAGGAGGAGAGGAGAGGTTACTAGAAGACTGAAGGAGGAGAGATTACTAGAAGACTGAAGGAGGAGAGATTACTAGAAGACTGAAGGAGGAGAGGTTACTAGAAGACTGAATGAGGAGAGGTTACTAGAAGACTGAAGGAGGAGAGGAGAGGTTACTAGAAGACTGAAGGAGGAGAGATTACTAGAAGCCTGAAGGAGGAGAGATTACTAGAAGACTGAAGGAGGAGAGGAGAGGTTACTAGAAGACTGGAGGAGGAGAGGTTACTAGAAGACTGAAGGAGGAGAGGTTACTAGAAGACTGGAGGAGGAGAGGTTACTAGAAGACGGAAGGAGGAGAGGAGAGGTTACTAGAAGACTGAAGGAGGAGAGGTTACTAGAAGACTGGAGGAGGAGAGGTTAATAGAAGACTGGAGGAGGAGAGGTTACTAGAAGACTGGAGGAGGAGAGATTACTAGAAGACTGAAGGAGGAGAGGAGAGGTTACTAGAAGACTGGAGGAGGAGAGGTTACTAGAAGACTGAAGGAGGAGAGTTTACTAGAAGACTGAAGGAGGAGAGGTTACTAGAAGACTGAAGGAGGAGAGGTTACTAGAAGCCTGAAGGAGGAGAGGTTACTAGAAGACTGAAGGAGGAGAGGTTACTAGAAGACTGAAGGAGGAGAGGTTACTATAAGCCTGAAGGAGGAGAGGTTACTAGAAGCCTGAAGGAGGAGAGGTTACTAGAAGACTGAAAGAGGAGAGGAGAGGTTACTAGAAGACTGGAGGAGGAGAGGTTACTAGAAGACTGAAGGAGGAGAGGAGAGGTTACTAGAAGACTGGAGGAGGAGAGGAGAGATTACTAGAAGACTGGAGGAGGAGAGGTTACTAGAAGACTGAAGGAGGAGAGGAGAGGTTACTAGAAGGCTGAAGGAGGAGAGGAGAGATTACTAGAAGACTGAAGGAGGAGAGGTTACTAGAAGACTGGAGGAGGAGAGGTTACTAGAAGACTGAAGGAGGAGAGGAGAGATTACTAGAAGACTGGAGGAGGAGAGGTTACTAGAAGACTGGAGGAGGAGAGGTTACTAGAAGACTGAAGGAGGAGAGGAGAGATTACTAGAAGACTGGAGGAGGAGAGGTTACTAGAAGACTGGAGGAGGAGAGGTTACTAGAAGACTGAAGGAGGAGAGGAGAGATTACTAGAAGACTGGAGGAGGAGAGGAGAGGTTACTAGAAGACTGAAGGAGGAGAGGTTACTAGAAGACTGAATGAGGAGAGGTTACTAGAAGACTGAAGGAGGAGAGGAGAGGTTACTAGAAGACTGAAGGAGGAGAGATTACTAGAAGCCTGAAGGAGGAGAGGTTACTAGAAGACTGAAGGAGGAGGAGAGGTTACTAGAAGACTGGAAGGAGAGGTTACTAGAAGACTGAGGAGGAGGAGAGGTTACTAGAAGACTGAGGAGGAGGGAGGAGGTTACTAGAAGACTGAAGGAGGAGAGGTTACTAGAAGACTGAAGGAGGAGAGGTTACTAGAAGCCTGAAGGAGGAGAGGTTACTAGAAGACTGAAGGAGGAGAGGTTACTAGAAGACTGAAGGAGGAGAGGTTACTATAAGCCTGAAGGAGGAGGAGAGGTTACTAGAAGCCTGAAGGAGGAGAGGTTACTAGAAGACTGAAAGGAGAGGTTACTAGAAGCCTGAAGGAGGAGAGGTTACTAGAAGACTGAGGAGGAGAGGTTACTAGAAGACTGAAGGAGGAGGTTACTATAAGCCTGAGGGAGAGGTTACTGAAGGAAGACTGGAGGAGGAGAGGAGAGAGGTTACTAGAAGACTGGAGGAGGAGAGGTTACTAGAAGACTGAAGGAGGAGAGGAGAGGTTACTAGAAGGCTGAAGGAGGAGAGGAGAGGTTACTAGAAGACTGAAGGAGGAGAGGTTACTAGAAGACTGGAGGAGGAGAGGTTACTAGAAGACTGAAGGAGGAGAGGAGAGATTACTAGAAGACTGGAGGAGGAGAGGTTACTAGAAGACTGGAGGAGGAGAGGTTACTAGAAGACTGAAGGAGGAGAGGAGAGATTACTAGAAGACTGGAGGAGGAGAGGTTACTAGAAGACTGGAGGAGGAGAGGTTACTAGAAGACTGAAGGAGGAGAGGAGAGATTACTAGAAGACTGGAGGAGGAGGAGAGGTTACTAGAAGACTGAAGGAGGAGCGGTTACTAGAAGACTGAATGAGGAGAGGAGAGGTTACTAGAAGACTGGAGGAGGAGAGGAGAGGTTACTAGAAGACTGAAGGAGGAGCGGTTACTAGAAGACTGAAGGAGGAGAGGTTACTAGAAGACTGGAAGAGGAGAGGAGAGGTTACTAGAAGACTGAAGGAGGAGAGGTTACTAGAAGACTGAAGGAGGAGAGGAGAGATTACTAGAAGACTGGAGGAGGAGAGGAGAGGTTACTAGAAGACTGAAGGAGGAGAGGAGAGATTACTAGAAGACTGGAGGAGGAGAGGAGAGGTTACTAGAAGACTGAAGGAGGAGCGGTTACTAGAAGACTGAAGGAGGAGAGGTTACTAGAAGACTGAAGGAGGAGAGGTTACTAGAAGACTGGAAGAGGAGAGATTACTAGAAGACTGGAGGAGGAGAGGAGAGGTTACTAGAAGACTGGAAGAGGAGAGGTTACTAGAAGACTGAAGGAGGAGAGGTTACTAGAATCTAACTCGGATTACCCTTTTAGCTGTGGAGTAATTGTCAATGTAGAGGACCTTGTGTATTTCAGAGTAGAGAACCTTGTGTATTTCAGATTAGAGAACCTTGTGTATTTCAGAGTAGAGAACCTTGTGTATTTCAGAGTAGAGAACCTTGTGTATTTCAGATTAGAGAACCTTGTGTATTTCAGAGTAGAGAACCTTGTGTATTTCAGAGTAGAGAACCTTGTGTATTTCAGAGTATAGAACCTTGTGTATTTCAGAGTAGAGAGGGGGCACACGAGGTGTGGTACTAAGCCAGGTAGCAGACCTGAGCTCACTCCTCGTGCTTATTATAAGCAGCGCGTTACTGGTCAGGCACCGTGTTATGCGGTTAAGCGCACGGTGTCGCCAGTACGTGCCCATAGCCCGGTGCGCTATAGGGCAGCCCCCCAAAAGGTTCATGCGAGTGTGGGCATCGAGCCAGGGCGTATGGTGCCTGCTCAGCGTGTCTGGTCTCCGGTATGCAGTTTTGGTCCAGGGTATCCTGCGCCGGCTCTGCGTACTGTCTCTCCGGGGCGCTGGGAGGGTGCAGTGCGTCCTATGCCTGCGCTCCGCTCGTGCCGGGCAAATGTGGGAGTGGAGCCTAAGGGAGAGGTGCGCGTAGTAGGCACTAGATCTCCAGTGCTCCCCCACAGCCCGGTCCTTCAGGTGCCTCCTCCTAACACCAAGCCTCCTGGAGGTCTCCCCAGCCTGGTGGGTCCTGTGGCAGCCCCACGCACCAGGCTGTCTCTCTGTCTCCTCCCTACAGGTGTGCCCGCCTGTCCGGCGCTGCCGGAGACTCCCGCCTGTCTGGCGCTGCCAGAGCATCCGCCCCTCAGTCCAGAGGCGCCAGAGCTCCTCCATCCAGCGCTGCCAGAGCTTTCCTCCTCTCCAGTGCTGCCGGAGTCTCCAGTCTGCCCAGCGCCGCCTGAGCCACCCGTCTGCCCAGCGCCATCAGAGCCGCCAGTCTGCAGGGAGCCGCCAGAGCCGCCAGTCTGCAAGGAGCCGCCAGTGCCGCCAGTCAGCCAGGATCTGCCAGTGCCGCCAGTCAGCCAGGATCTTCCAGAGCCGCCATTCATCCAGGATCTGCAAGAACCGCCATTCAGCCAGGATCTGCCAGAGCCGCCAGTCAGCCAGGATCTACCAGAGCTGCCAGTCAGCCAGGATCTGCCAGAGCCGCCAGTCAGCCAGGATCTGCCAGAGCCGCCAGTCAGCCAGGATCTGCCAGAGTCGTCAGCCAGTACGGGGCTACCCCTCTATCCCGAGCTGCCCCTCTGTCCAAAGCTGCCCCTCTGTCCCGAGCTGCCCCTTAGTCCAGTGGGGTCATTTAGAAGAGTCGCCGTGGTTAGGAAGCCACGGAGGCGGACAATGAGGCGGACTAAGACTATGGTGAAGTGGGGTCCACGTCCCGCGCCAGAGCCGCCACCGCGGACAGACGCCCACCCAGACCCTCCCCTATAGGTTAAAAATGTTCCATGCTTTTCAACCTTTCCCCAAATTAATATAGTATGGTTGAGAGTTAGTTTTGATATTTCAACCTGCGTGTCCTGATCGTGTCTGGTGTGGATGGACAAAATCAAATGAAATCAAATGTTATTCGTCACATTTGCCGAAATTCAACACCTTACCTTAAAAAACATACTTTACAAGCCATTAACAAACAGTACAGTTCAAGAAATAGAGTTAAGAAATGATTTACTAAGTAAAATAAAGTAAAAATAAAAAGTAACACAGTAGAATTACATAACAATTAAGAGGCCACTATATACATACTATATACATACTATATACAGGGACGCCTGGTCTAGTCAGCATGTTAGACTGCAAGACAGTTACCTTTGTTAAAAGTCGGTGCCGCGGTACTGCACGACGGCCCTGTGGTACTTACTGCACGACGGCCCTGTGGTACTTACTGCACGACGACCCTGTGGTACTTACTGCACGACGACCCTGTGGTACTTACTGCACGACGGCCCTGTGGTACTTACTGCACGATGACCCTGTGGTACTTACTGCACGACGACCCTGTGGTACTTACTGCACGACGGCCCTGTGGTACTTACTGCACGACGACCCTGTGGTACTTACTGCACGACGGCCCTGTGGTACTTACTGCACGACGGCCCTGTGGTACTTACTGCACGACGACCCTGTGGTACTTACTGCACGATGACCCTGTGGTACTTACTGCACGACGGAGCTGTGGTACTTACTGCACGACGACCCTGTGGTACTTACTGCACGATGACCCTGTGGTACTTACTGCACGACGGCCCTGTGGTACTTACTGCACGATGGCCCTGTGGTACTTACTACACGATGGCCCTGTGGTACTTACTGCACGATGGCCCTGTGGTACTTACTGCACGATGGCCCTGTGGTACTTACTGCACGATGGCCCTGTGGAACTTACTGCACGACGGCCCTGTGGTACTTATTCTGTCTTTCTTAGTGTGTGCACCTGTGCCTGCAATCAGCTTTGGAGTAAAATGCTGAAAGACTAACTTTATTTCAGTTTTTTTTGGGCCAGGACTTGGGAGTCTCCATGGCACGTGTGTGAGACTTGGAGACAGTAGAATATACCGTCTTGGCGACAGCCGCTTCGACAGGATAACCCAGAGATAAGATGACCACAGTTGCCAGGGCAACAATCTCAATCTCTGCCTATTATTGTCTTGGTACATAGTGGCGATCCCCAACATGGAGAGACACACCCAACAGCTGGCTACAGCAAACAAACTAAATCGTTAAGAAGAAGAAACATTGACAACCGTAAGGGAAGGTTATTAAAGGTCAAAACTAAAATAGAAATACTATAGAACTAACATAGAACTACAATATAACTACTATAGAACTACACTAGAACTACAATATACCTACAATATACATACAACATAACAACAATAGAACTACCATTGAACTACCATATATCTACTATAGAACTACCATAGAACTACCATAGAACTACAATATAACTACCATAGAACTACCATAGAACTACAATTTAACTACCATAGAACTACCATAGAACTACAATATAACTACCATAGAACTACCATAGAACTACAATTTAACTACCATAGAACTACCATAGAACTACAATATAACTACTATAGAACTACCATTGAACTACCATATATCTACTATAGAACTACCATAGAACTACAATTGAAATACTATAGAACTACCATAGAACTGTTTATTGAACTACTATAGACCTACCATAGAACTACAATTTAACTACTATAAAACTACCATAGTTAAATATTTATTTTCCACCATAATTTGCGAATAAATTCATTAAAAATCCTACAATGTGATTTTCTGGATTTTTTTCTTCTCATTTTGAAATTACAGGCCTCTCTCATCTTTTTAAGTGGGAGAACTTGCACAATTGGTGGCTGACTAAATACTTTTTTGCCCCACTGCAACTACCATAGAACTACCACAAAAATAACATATAATTACTATAGAACTACCATAGAACTACTGTATAACTACGATATAACTAATATATAACTACTATAGAACTCCCATGGAACTATTGTAGAAGTTCCATAGAATTACCATAGAACTACCACAGAAATACCATATAATTACTATAGAACTACCATAGAACTACTGTATAACTACCATAGAACTAATATATAACTACTATAGAACTACCATGGAACTATTGTAGAAGTTCCATAGAATTACCATAGAACTACCACAGAAATACCATATAATTACTATAGAACTACCATAGAACTACTGTATAACTACCATAGAACTAATATATAACTACTATAGAACTACCATGGAACTATTATAGAACTACCATAGAACCACAATAGAAGCACCATAGAACTACTATAGAACTACCATGGAACTATTGTAGAAGTTCCCTTTAATTACCATATAACTACTATAGAACTACTACAGAACTATTATATAACTACCATAGAACTACTATAGAACTACTATAGAACTACTATAGAACTATCATAGAACTACCATTGAACAGTCATAGTTGAAGTCAGA
>NC_088407.1:9465550-9538050 GCF_034236695.1 Oncorhynchus nerka
TCTCTACTATAATTTTCTTTAGCTATGCTCCCTGTTCAAACAATGTAAAGCATTTTTTTTGTTCGATCCTGTGCTGTGTTTACGTACAACAATTTGAGAACACACGTCTTCGAGAAAAGGTTGGTCATGACATTTTGTCAGACAGTTACTTTCATGAAAAAGATCTGCAGGGTTAACGGTAATTAACCGTTAATTAACCGTTAATTAACATTAACCACGTTTACCACTCCAAGACGGCTGATGTTTGGTAATTCTGTCTGTTATCTGTCTGTTCTATAGATACTAGATACTGTCTGTTATCTGTCTGTTCTATAGATACTAGATACTGTCTGTTATCTGTCTGTTCTATAGATACTAGATACTGTCTGTTATCTGTCTGTTATATAGATACTAGATACTGTCTGTTATCTGTCTGTTCTATAGATACTAGATACTGTCTGTTATCTGTCTGTTATCTGTCTGTTCTATAGATACTAGATACTGTCTGTTATCTGTCTGTTCTATAGATACTAGATACTGTCTGTTATCTGGCTATGCTCTATACTATACAGCTATAGACTTGTACATTTATCAGACTTAGATACCTTATGTTATCTGGCTATGCTCTATACTATAGGCTATAGGCTTGTTCATTTATCAGACTAGATACTGTATGTTATCTGGCTATGCTCTATGCTATAGGCTATAGGCTGTAGGATTGTACATTTAGCAGACAAGATATGTTTATAAGTCCTGTGCCATTAATTTATATTATATGATTTTAATAGTAAGAATAACCAGGACATATACCAGGACATATACCAGGACATATACCAGGACATATACCAGGACATATACCAGGACATATACCAGGACATATACCAGGACATATACCAGGACATATACCTGGACATATACCAGGACATATACCAGGACATATACCAGGACATATACCAGGACATATACCTGGACATATGGACATATACCAGGGACATATACCAGGACATAGGACATATACCAGGACATATACCAGGACATTACCAGGACCAGGACATATACCAGGACCAGGACATATACCAGGACATATACCAGGACATATACCAGGACATATACCAGGACATATACCAGGACATATACCAGGACATATACCAGGACATATACCAGGACATATACCTGGACATATACCAGGACATATACCAGGACATATACCAGGACATATACCAGGACATATACCAGGACATATACCAGGACATATACCAGGACATATACCAGGACATATACCAGGACATATACCAGGACATATACCAGGACATTACCAGGACATATACCAGGACATATACCAGGACATATACCAGGACATATACCAGGACATATACCAGGGGGTGCCGGTACCGAATCAATATGCGGGGGTACAGGTTAGCAGTCATTTGGGAAATGTAAACAAAACAGCAATGGGGGGAATGTTAATCGTCCCGTGGCCATTTGATTAATTGTTCAGCTGTACTATAGCTTTGGGGTAGAAGCTGTTAAGGCGCCTGTTGGACCTATATCAGCTGTGTAGTAGCAGAGAGAACAGGCTATGATTAGGGTGACTGGAGTCTTTGTCAATTTTTAGGGCCTTCCTCTGACACCGCCTGGTATAGAGGTCCTGGATGGCTGGAAACTTTGCCCCAGTGATGTACTGGGCCGTACGCACCACCCTCTGTAGTACCTTATGGTCGGATGCCGAGGAGTTGTCCTTCCAGGCGGTAATGCAACCGGTCAGGATGCTCTCGATGGTGCAAATCTTTGAAGATCCTGAGGGGGAAAAGGTGTTGTCGTGCTCCTCTTCATAACTGTCTTGGTGTGATTGGACCGTGATAGTTTGTTGGTGATGTGGACACCAAGGAACTTGAAACTCTCGACCCGCTCCACTACAGCCCCGTCGATGTCAAAACTTGTTAGAGAAGTGCTTCCGCTGTGGGAAGAAAATCAGCGGACATTTCAAGTGCGCCACGTATAGTTTTTGATAAAACTCAAACTTTCATTAAAATTGACATACAATATACTGAATTAAAGCTACACTCGTTGTGAATCTATTCACCTAGTCAGATTTGTAAAATGCTTTTCGGGGAAAGCATGTGAAGCTTTTATCTGGTACCATGCACCCTCAAAAAATACTTCAACTTCACCTAACGACAGATTTTGCGTTAGCGTCACAAACGAAAAGGCTGGAATAAAATATAAAACATTTATTACCTTTGACGAGCTTCTTTCTTGACACTCCTAGATGTCCCATAAACATCATTCAGGGTCTTTTTTCGATTAAATCGGTCCATATATAGCCTAGATATCGAGGTAGGAATACCTTGGAATTAGAGGAAAAAATTAGCATTTCATAACGTAACGTCATTTTTTAAAATGCCAAAAGTCGACGATAAACTTTCACAAAACACTTCGAAATACTTTTGTAATGCAACTTTAGGTATTAGTACACGTTAAAAAGTGATACAAATCATCAGGAGGCGAAGTGAAATCATTATACTTGTCTCTGTAGGAATTGCTCTCTTTCCAAATGTCGAACCAAAATCTCAGCCGGGACAGCACGAAAGGAGTTCCTTTGTTTCGGTTACACCAAGAATATATTGCGCAATAAATGACGTGACTCTAGACAAGCTGGGGACGCCGTAGCCAATGAAAACTCGTCTCTATGTAATTTTGTTCTCTGTAAACAATTGCCTGCCGGCGCGGAATAATATATTTTTACATTTTCAGTGAACAGATTTTCATGCACTATTCGACGGAAACGCACATTCTGTAAATGGCACAGGCGTGATTTAAACAGTTTTGGAAACGTCTGAGTGTTTCCTAGCCACACACACTAACCAAATGAACGTACCATATTCCTGGCATGAATAGCAGGGCGCTGAAATGTTGCGCAATTTTTTTTTAAAGACTGCGAAAATTCGCAAGATCCATAAAAGGTTTTAATGGGGGCCTGTTCGGCCCTCCTTTTCCTGTAGTCCACGATCAGCTCCTTTGTCTTGCTCACGTTGAGGGAGAGGTTGTTGTCCTGGCACTACACTGCCAGGTCTCTGACCTCCTCCCTATAAGCTGTCTTGTCGTTCTCGGTGATCAGGCCTACCACTGTTGTGTTGTCAGCAAACTAAATGATGGTGTTGGAGTCGTGCTTGGCCACGCAGTCATGGGTGAACAGAGAGTACAGGAGGGGACTAAGTACTCACCCCTGAGGGGCCCCCGTGCTGAGGATCAGCGTGGCAGATGTGTTGTTACCTACCCTTACCACCTGGGGGCGACCCCGTCAGGAAGTACAGGATCCAGTTGCAGAGGAATGTGTATAGTCCCAGAGTCCTTAGCTTAGTGATGAGCTTTGAGGGCACTGAAGCGTTCAGTGTTCACTGGTGTTGAACCTCTGAGCTGTACTCAAAAAGTGTTCCTTTTGTCCAGGTGGGAAAGGGCAGTGTTGGAGTGCCATTGATATTGCATCATCTGTGGTTCTGTTTGGGAGGTATGCTGAATTAGACTGGGTCTAGAGTTTCCAGGATGATGGTGTTGATGTGCCTTGAACCGGCCTTTTCGAAGCATTTCATGGCTACAGATGTGAGTGGTATAGGTCGGGAGGTCATTTAACCTCTTACCTCTACCTGGGACGCTTGCGTCCCAACTAGAGCTCTGGAAATGCAAATGCGCTACGCTAAATGCTAATAGTATTAGTTAAAACTCAAAAGTTCATTAAAATACACATGCAGGGTATCAAATTAAAGCTACACTCGTTGTGAATCCAGGCAACAAGTCAGATTTTTAAAATGCTTTTCGGCGACAGCATGAGAAGCTATTATCTGATAGCATGCACCAATACACTACAACAGAAAAGCACAGCAGGGGACGTAAACAAAATAATTAGCATTTCGGCGTTACACAAACCGCACAATAAAATAGAAAACAGTCATTACCTTTCACCATCTTCTTTGTTGGCACTCCTAGATGTCCCATAAACACTATTGGGTCTTTATTTCGATTAAATCGGGCCATATAAAGCCAAGATATCGTTATATGTAGACTGTGTGATAAACGAAAAAAACAGCGATTTCACAACGTAACGTCATTTTTTAAAATTCAAAAAGTAGACGATAAACTTTCACAAAACACTTCGAAATACGTTTGTAATGCTACTTTAGGTATTAGTAAACGTTAATAAGCGATAAAAATCATCCGTAGGCGATGTACATTCATTAGCTGTCGTCTTGGAAAAAATTTCAGGAGAGAGCTCTTCCGGAATGATCTGGGCGGAGACCGGAGGTACGTCGTGCCCCTCTTTCGGTTCAACCAAGAATCAAAGAGGATTAAATTCACAAGATACTCGACTGCATGGGGATGCTGTGGGAGTTGAATGCTCGGTCTTATCTAATTCGGCTCACTGTTAACAATTGCTGGAAGTGGCGCAAGGATATTTATTTCCATTTTCTGTGATCAGGTTTTCCTGCGCTTTCCGATGTAACGCACGTTATGTAATAGCCACAGTCGTGATTTAACCAGTTTTAAAAACGTCCGAGGGTTTCCTATACACACATTCTAACCATATGAACGTACTATATTCCTGGCATGAGTAGCAGGGCGCTGAAATGTTGCGCGATTTTTAACAAAATGTTCAAAAAAGTAGAGGGTAGGAGCAACTAGTTAAGCAGGTTACTTTGGTTTACTTGGGCATAGGGACTATGGTGGTCTGCTTGGAACATATATAGGAATTACAGACTCAATCAGGGACGGGTTGAAAATGTCAATGAAGCCAGTTGGTCCGCTCTGATTATACGTCCTGGTAATCCTTCTGGCCACGCGGCCTTGTGAATGTTGGGCTGTTTAAAGCCGCTTTCTCTCCGGTTGGTTTGTTCCATCCTGCCTGGTTGGTTTGTTCCATCCTGCCTGGTTGGTTTGTTCCATCCTGGTTGGTTGGTTTGTTCCATCCTGGTTGGTTGGTTTGCTCCATCCTGCCTGGTTGGTTTGTTCCATCCTGCCTGGTTGGTTTGCTCCATCCTGCCTGGTTGGTTTGCTCCATCCTGCCTGGTTTGTTTGTTCCATCCTGCCTGGTTTGTTTGTTCCATCCTGGTTGGTTTGTTCCATCCTGCCTGGTAGCTTTGTTCCATCCTGGTTGGTTTGTTCCATCCTGCCTGGTAGCTTTGTTCCATCCTGCCTGGTTGGTTTGCTCCATCCTGCCTGGTTGGTTTGCTCCTTCCTGCCTGGTTGGTTTGCTCCATCCTCCCTGGTTGGTTTGCTCCATCCTGCCTGGTTGGTTTGCTCCATCCTGCCTGGTTGGTTTGCTCCATCCTGCCTGGTTGGTTTGTTCCATCCTGCCTGATAGGTTTGTTCCATCCTGCCTGGTTGGTTTGTTCCATCCTGCCTGGTTGGTTTGCTCCATCCTGCCTGGTTGGTTTGTTCCATCCTGGTTGGTTGGTTTGTTCCATCCTGCCTGGTTGGTTTGTTCCATCCTGCCTGGTTGGTTTGTTCCATCCTGCCTGGTAGGTTTGTTCCATCCTGCCTGGTTGGTTTGTTCCATCCTGCCTGGTAGGTTTGCTCCATCCTGCCTGGTTGGTTTGCTCCATCCTGCCTGGTTTGTTTGTTCCATCCTGCCTGGTTTGTTCCATTTGTTTGTTTTCCATCCTGCCTGGTTGGTTTCCTGGTTGGTTTGTTCCATCCTGCCTGGTAGCTTTGTTCCATCCTGGTTGGTTTGTTCCATCCTGCCTGGTTGGTTTGCTCCATCCTGCCTGGTTGGTTTGTTCCATCCTGCCTGGTTGGGTTGCTCCATCCTGCCTGGTTGGTTTGCTCCATCCTGCCTGGTTGGTTTGTTCCATCCTGCCTGGTTGGTTTGTTCCATCCTGCCTGGTTGGTTTGTTCCATCCTGGTTGGTTGGTTTGCTCCATCCTGCCTGGTTGGTTTGTTCCATCCTGCCTGGTTGGTTTGCTCCATCCTGCCTGGTTGGTTTTTGTACCATCCTGCCTGGTTGGTTTGTTCCATCCTGCCTGGTTGGTTTGCTCCATCCTGCCTGGTTGGTTTGTTCCATTCTGCCTGGTAGGTTTGTTCCATCCTGCCTGGTTGGTTTGGTTGGTTTGTTCCATCCTGCCTGGTTGGTTTGGTTGGTTTGTTCCATCCTGCCTGGTTGGTTTGTTCCATCCTGCCTGGTTGGTTTGTTCCATCCTGCCTGGTTGGTTTGTTCCATCCTGCCTGGTAGGTTTGTTCCATCCTGCCTGGTTGGTTTGGTTGGTTTGTTCCATCCTGCCTGGTTGGTTTGTTCCATCCTGCCTGGTAGGTTTGCTCCATCCTGCCTGGTTGGTTTGCTCCATCCTGCCTGGTTTGTTTGTTCCATCCTGCCTGGTTTGTTTGTTCCATCCTGGTTGGTTTGTTCCATCCTGCCTGGTAGCTTTGTTCCATCCTGGTTGGTTTGTTCCATCCTGCCTGGTTGGTTTGCTCCATCCTGCCTGGTTGGTTTGTTCCATCCTGCCTGGTTGGTTTGGTTGGTTTGTTCCATCCTGCCTGGTTGGTTTGTTCCATCCTGCCTGGTTGGTTTGCTCCATCCTGCCTGGTTGGTTTGTTCTATCCTGCCTGGTTGGTTTGTTCCATCCTGCCTGGTTGGTTTGTTCCATCCTGCCTGGTTGGTTTGGTTGGTTTGTTCCATCCTGCCTGGTTGGTTTGTTCCATCCTGCCTGGTTGGCTTGTTCAGTCATAGAGCCCATTGCCCTTTATGGTTTTGAGGTCTGGGGTCCGCTCACCAACCAAGACTTCACAAAATGGGACAAACACCAAATTGAGACTCTGCATGCAGAATTCTGCAAAAATATCCTCAGTGTACAACGTAGAACACCAAATAATGCATGCAGAGCAGAATTAGGCCGATACCCACTAATTATCAAAATCCAGAAAAGAGCCGTTAAATTCTATAACCACCTAAAAGGAAGCGATTCCCAAACCTTCCATAACAAAGCCATCACCTACAGAGAGATGAACCTGGAGAAGAGTCCCCTAAGCAAGCTGGTCCTGGAGCTCTGTTCACAAACACAAACACACCCCACAGAGCCCCAGGACAACAGCACAATTAGACCCAACCAAATCATGAGAAAACAAAAAGATAAGTACTTGGAAAGAATTAACCAAAAAACAGAGCAAACTAGAATGCTATTTGGCCCTACACAGAGAGTTCACAGTGGCAGAATACCTGACCACTGTGACTGACCCAAACTTAAGGAAAGCTTTGACTATGTACAGACTCAGTGAGCATAGCCTTGCTATTGAGAAAGGCCGCCGTAGGCAGACATGGCTCTCAAGAGAAGACAGGCTATGTGCTCACTACCCACAAAATGAGGTGGAAACTGAGCTGCACTTCCTAACCTCCTGCCCAATGTATGACCATATTAGAGACACATATTTCCCTCAGATTACACAGATCCACAAAGAATTCGAAAACAAATCCAATTTTGATAAACTTCCATATCTACTGGGTGCAATTCCACAGTGTGCCATGTCTTTATTGTTTTGAAACTTCTGTATGTGTAATGTTTACTGTTAATTTTGTATTGTTTATTTCACTTTATATACTCACTTTATATATTATCTACCTCACTTGCTTTGGCAATGTTAACACATGTTTCCCATGCCAATAAAGCCCTTGAATTGAATTGAATTGAGAGACAGAGAGAGACAGAGAGAGACAGAGAGAGAGACAGAGAGAGAGAGAGAGAGAGAGAGAGAGAGAGAGAGAGAGAGGCGAGAGAGAGAGAGAGAGAGAGAGAGAGAGAGAGAGAGAGAGAGAGAGAGAGAGAGAGAGAGAGAGAGAGAGAGAGAGAGAGAGAGGGGGAATAAGAAGAATAGAGGTAACAGTTTGACAAATTGAGGAAACTTGATCACTGTTATATATATATATATATACTGGGTCTAACGAATATATACTATTAAACACACACACACACACACACACACACACACACACACACACACACACACACACACACACACACACACACACACACACACACACACACACACACACACACACACACACACACACACACACACACAGACACAGAAAAAATTCTCATTCCTCTGAGATGAAAGGACTCTCTTATACTTTACTCAAACAACGCAAACTTTATGAGGAAAACTTCAACAGAACAGAGGATGAGACCCTAAATGCCACCCTATTCTCTGACTACAGGGTCTAATGCCACCCTATTCTCTGACTACAGGGTCTAATGCCACCCTATTCTCTGACTACAGGGTCTAATGCCACCCTATTCTCTGACTACAGGGTCTAATGCCACCCTATTCTCTGACTACAGGGTCTAATGCCACCCTATTCTCTGACTACAGGGTCTAATGCCACCCTATTCTCTATATACAGGGTCTAATGGATCCCTATTCTCTATATACAGGGTCTAATACCACCCTATTCTCTGACTACAGGGTCTAATGCCACCCTATTCTCTGACTACAGGGTCTAATGCCACCCTATTCTCTATATACAGGGTCTAATGGATCCCTATTCTCTGACTACAGGGTCTAATGCCACCCTATTCTCTATATACAGGGTCTAATGCCACCCTATTCTCTATATACAGGGTCTAATACCACCCTATTCTCTGACTACAGGGTCTAATGCCACCCTATTCTCTATATACAGGGTCTAATACCACCCTATTCTCTGACTACAGGGTCTAATGCCACCCTATTCTCTATATACAGGGTCTAATACCACCCTATTCTCTATATACAGGGTCTAACACCACCCTATTCTCTATATACAGGGTCTAATACCACCCTATTCTCTATATACAGGGTCTAATACCACCCTATTCTCTATATACAGGGTCTAATGCCACCCTATTCTCTATATACAGGGTCTAATACCACCCTATTCTCTATATACAGGGTCTAATACCACCCTATTCTCTATATACAGGGTCTAACACCACCCTATTCTCTATATACAGGGTCTAATACCACCCTATTCTCTATATACAGGGTCTAATGGATCCCTATTCTCTATATACAGGGTCTAATACCACCCTATTCTCTATATACAGGGTCTAATGGATCCCTATTCTCTATATACAGGGTCTAATACCACCCTATTCTCTATATACAGGGTCTAATGCCACCCTATTCTCTATATACAGGGTCTAATACCACCCTATTCTTCTCTATATACAGGGTCTAATACCACCCTATTCTCTATATACAGGGTCTAATACCACCCTATTCTCTATATACAGGGTCTATATACAGGGATCCCTATTCTCTATATACAGGGTCTAATACCACCCTATTCTCTATATACAGGGTCTAATACCACCCTATTCTCTATATACAGGGTCTAATACCACCCTATTCTCTATATACAGGGTCTAATACCACCCTATTCTCTATATACAGGGTCTAATGGATCCCTATTCTCTATATACAGGGTCTAATACCACCCTATTCTCTATATACAGGGTCTAACACCACCCTATTCTCTATATACAGGGTCTAATACCACCCTATTCTCTATATACAGGGTCTAATACCAGCCTATTCTCTATATACAGGGTCTAATGGATCCCTATTCTCTATATACAGGGTCTAATACCACCCTATTCTCTATATACAGGGTCTAATACCACCCTATTCTCTATATACAGGGTCTAATGGATCCCTATTCTCTATATACAGGGTCTAATACCACCCTATTCTCTATATACAGGGTCTAACACCACCCTATTCTCTATATACAGGGTCTAATACCACCCTATTCTCTATATACAGGGTCTAATACCAGCCTATTCTCTATATACAGGGTCTAATGGATCCCTATTCTCTATATACAGGGTCTAACACCACCCTATTCTCTATATACAGGGTCTAATACCACCCTATTCTCTATATACAGGGTCTAACACCACCCTATTCTCTATATACAGGGTCTAATGGATCCCTATTCTCTATATACAGGGTCTAATACCACCCTATTCTCTATATACAGGGTCTAATACCACCCTATTCTCTATATACAGGGTCTAATACCACCCTATTCTCTATATACAGGGTCTAATGGATCCCTATTCTCTATATACAGGGTCTAATACCACCCTATTCTCTATATACAGGGTCTAATACCACCCTATTCTCTATATACAGGGTCTAATACCACCCTATTCTCTATATACAGGGTCTAATACCACCCTATTCTCTATATACAGGGTCTAATTGATCCCTATTCTCTATATACAGGGTCTAATACCACCCTATTCTCTATATACAGGGTCTAATACCACCCTATTCTCTATATACAGGGTCTAATGGATCCCTATTCTCTATATACAGGGTCTAATACCACCCTATTCTCTATATACAGGGTCTAATGCCACCCTATTCTCTATATACAGGGTCTAATGCCACCCTATTCTCTATATACAGGGTCTAATACCACCCTATTCTCTATATACAGGGTCTAATACCACCCTATTCTCTATATACAGGGTCTAATGCCACCCTATTATCTTTATACAGGGTCTAATACCACCCTATTCTCTATATACAGGGTCTAATACCACCCTATTCTCTATATACAGGGTCAAATGGATCCCTATTCTCTATATAGAGGGTCTAATACCACCCTATTCTCTATATACAGGGTCTAATACCACCCTATTCTCTATATACAGGGTCTAAAACCACCCTATTCTCTATATACAGGGTCTAACACCACCCTATTCTCTATATACAGGGTCTAAAACCACCCTATTCTCTATATACAGGGTCTAATACCACCCTATTCTCTATATACAGGGTCTAATGGATCCCTATTCTCTATATACAGGGTCTAATGGATCCCTATTCTCTATATACAGGGTCTAACACCACCCTATTCTCTATATACAGGGTCTAATGGATCCCTATTCTCTATATACAGGGTCTAATACCACCCTATTCTCTATATACAGGGTCTAACGGTCCCTATTCTCTATATACAGGGTCTAATACCACCCTATTCTCTATATACAGGGTCTAATACCACCCTATTCTCTATATACAGGGTCTAATACCACCCTATTCTCTATATACAGGGTCTAACACCACCCTATTCTCTATATACAGGGTCTAACGGTCCCTATTCTCTATATACAGGGTCTAATGGATCCCTATTCTCTATATACAGGGTCTAACACCACCCTATTCTCTATATACAGGGTCTAATGGATCCCTATTCTCTATATACAGGGTCTAATACCACCCTATTCTCTATATACAGGGTCTAATACCACCCTATTCTCTATATACAGGGTCTAACGGTCCCTATTCTCTATATACAGGGTCTAATACCACCCTATTCTCTATATACAGGGTCTAACACCACCCTATTCTCTATATACAGGGTCTAACACCACCCTATTCTCTATATACAGGGTCTAACACCACCCTATTCTCTATATACAGGGTCTAATACCACCCTATTCTCTATATACAGGGTCTAATACCACCCTATTCTCTATATACAGGGTCTAATGGATCCCTATTCTCTATATACAGGGTCTATTGGATCCCTATTCTCTATATACAGGGTCTAATACCACCCTATTCTCTATATACAGGGTCTAATACCACACTATTCTCTATATACAGGGTCTAATACCACCCTATTCTCTATATACAGGGTCTAATACCACCCTATTCTCTATATACAGGGTCTAACACCACCCTATTCTCTATATACAGGGTCTAATACCACCCTATTCTCTATATACAGGGTCTAATACCACCCTATTCTCTATATACAGGGTCTAATACCACCCTATTCTCTATATACAGGGTCTAATGGATCCCTATTCTCTATATACAGGGTCTAATGGATCCCTATTCTCTATATACAGGGTCTAATACCACCCTATTCTCTATATACAGGGTCTAATACCACCTATTCTCTATATACAGGGTCTAATACCACCCTATTCTCTATATACAGGGTCTAAACCACCCTATTCTCTATATACTGGGTCTATTCTCTATATACAGGGTCTAATACCACCCTATTCTCTATATACAGGGTCTAATGGATCCCTATTCTCTATATACAGGGTCTAATACCACCCTATTCTCTATATACAGGGTCTAATGGCACCCTATTCTCTATATACAGGGTCTAATGGATCCCTATTCTCTATATACAGGGTCTAATGGATCCCTATTCTCTATATACAGGGTCTAATACCACCCTATTCTCTATATACAGGGTCTAATACCACCCTATTCTCTATATACAGGGTCTAATACCACCCTATTCTCTATATACAGGGTCTAATGGATCCCTATTCTCTATATACAGGGTCTAATACCACCCTATTCTCTATATACAGGTTCTAATGGCACCCTATTCTCTATATACAGGGTCTAATGGATCCCTATTCTCTATATACAGGGTCTAATGGATCCCTATTCTCTATATACAGGGTCTAATACCACCCTATTCTCTATATACAGGGTCTAATACCACCCTATTCTCTATATACAGGGTCTAATACCACCCTATTCTCTATATACAGGGTCTAATACCACCCTATTCTCTATATACAGGGTCTAATGGCACCCTATTCTCTATATACAGGGTCTAATACCACCCTATTCTCTATATACAGGGTCTAATACCACCCTATTCTCTATATACAGGGTCTAATACCACCCTATTCTCTATATACAGGGTCTAATACCACCCTATTCTCTATATACAGGGTCTAATGGATCCCTATTCTCTATATACAGGGTCTAATACCACCCTATTCTCTATATACAGGGTCTAATGGATCCCTATTCTCTATATACAGGGTCTAATACCACCCTATTCTCTATATACAGGTTCTAATGGCACCCTATTCTCTATATACAGGGTCTAATGGATCCCTATTCTCTATATACAGGGTCTAATGGATCCCTATTCTCTATATACAGGGTCTAATACCACCCTATTCTATATATACAGGGTCTAATACCACCCTATTCTCTATATACAGGGTCTAATACCACCCTATTCTCTATATACAGGGTCTAATACCACCCTATTCTCTATATACAGGGTCTAATGGCACCCTATTCTCTATATACAGGGTCTAATACCACCCTATTCTCTATATACAGGGTCTAAAACCACCCTATTCTCTATATACAGGGTCTAATGGATCCCTATTCTCTATATACAGGGTCTAATACCACCCTATTCTCTATATACAGGGTCTAATACCACCCTATTCTCTATATACAGGGTCTAACACCACCCTATTCTCTATATACAGGGTCTAATACCACCCTATTCTCTATATACAGGGTCTAACACCACCCTATTCTCTATATACAGGGTCTAATGGATCCCTATTCTCTATATACAGGGTCTAACACCACCCTATTCTCTATATACAGGGGGTCCCTATTCTCTATATACAGGGTCTAATACCACCCTATTCTCTATATACAGGGTCTAATACCACCCTATTCTCTATATACAGGGTCTAATACCACCCTATTCTCTATATACAGGGTCTAACACCACCCTATTCTCTATATACAGGGTCTAACGGTCCCTATTCTCTATATACAGGGTCTAATGGATCCCTATTCTCTATATACAGGGTCTAACACCACCCTATTCTCTATATACAGGGTCTAATGGATCCCTATTCTCTATATACAGGGTCTAATACCACCCTATTCTCTATATACAGGGTCTAATTGATCCCTATTCTCTATATACAGGGTCTAATACCACCCTATTCTCTATATACAGGGTCTAATACCACCCTATTCTCTATATACAGGGTCTAACGGTCCCTATTCTCTATATACAGGGTCTAATACCACCCTATTCTCTATATACAGGGTCTAATACCACCCTATTCTCTATATACAGGGTCTAATACCACCCTATTCTCTATATACAGGGTCTAATACCACCCTATTCTCTATATACAGGGTCTAACACCACCCTATTCTCTATATACAGGGTCTAACGGTCCCTATTCTCTATATACAGGGTCTAATGGATCCCTATTCTCTATATACAGGGTCTAACACCACCCTATTCTCTATATACAGGGTCTAATGGATCCCTATTCTCTATATACAGGGTCTAATACCACCCTATTCTCTATATACAGGGTCTAATTGATCCCTATTCTCTATATACAGGGTCTAATACCACCCTATTCTCTATATACAGGGTCTAATACCACCCTATTCTCTATATACAGGGTCTAACGGTCCCTATTCTCTATATACAGGGTCTAATACCACCCTATTCTCTATATACAGGGTCTAACACCACCCTATTCTCTATATACAGGGTCTAACACCACCCTATTCTCTATATACAGGGTCTAACACCACCCTATTCTCTATATACAGGGTCTAATACCACCCTATTCTCTATATACAGGGTCTAATACCACCCTATTCTCTATATACAGGGTCTAATGGATCCCTATTCTCTATATACAGGGTCTAATGGATCCCTATTCTCTATATACAGGGTCTAATACCACCCTATTCTCTATATACAGGGTCTAATACCACCCTATTCTCTATATACAGGGTCTAATACCACCCTATTCTCTATATACAGGGTCTAATACCACCCTATTCTCTATATACAGGGTCTAACACCACCCTATTCTCTATATACAGGGTCTAATACCACCCTATTCTCTATATACAGGGTCTAATACCACCCTATTCTCTATATACAGGGTCTAATACCACCCTATTCTCTATATACAGGGTCTAATGGATCCCTATTCTCTATATACAGGGTCTAATGGATCCCTATTCTCTATATACAGGGTCTAATACCACCCTATTCTCTATATACAGGGTCTAATACCACTCTATTCTCTATATACAGGGTCTAATACCACCCTATTCTCTATATACAGGGTCTAATACCACCCTATTCTCTATATACTGGGTCTAATGGATCCCTATTCTCTATATACAGGGTCTAATACCACCCTATTCTCTATATACAGGGTCTAATGGATCCCTATTCTCTATATACAGGGTCTAATACCACCCTATTCTCTATATACAGGTTCTAATGGCACCCTATTCTCTATATACAGGGTCTAATGGATCCCTATTCTCTATATACAGGGTCTAATGGATCCCTATTCTCTATATACAGGGTCTAATACCACCCTATTCTATATATACAGGGTCTAATACCACCCTATTCTCTATATACAGGGTCTAATACCACCCTATTCTCTATATACAGGGTCTAATACCACCCTATTCTCTATATACAGGGTCTAATGGATCCCTATTCTCTATATACAGGGTCTAATACCACCCTATTCTCTATATACAGGGTCTAATACCACCCTATTCTCTATATACAGGGTCTAACACCACCCTATTCTCTATATACAGGGTCTAATACCACCCTATTCTCTATATACAGGGTCTAACACCACCCTATTCTCTATATACAGGGTCTAATGGATCCCTATTCTCTATATACAGGGTCTAACACCACCCTATTCTCTATATACAGGGTCTAACGGTCCCTATTCTCTATATACAGGGTCTAATACCACCCTATTCTCTATATACAGGGTCTAATACCACCCTATTCTCTATATACAGGGTCTAATACCACCCTATTCTCTATATACAGGGTCTAACACCACCCTATTCTCTATATACAGGGTCTAACGGTCCCTATTCTCTATATACAGGGTCTAATGGATCCCTATTCTCTATATACAGGGTCTAACACCACCCTATTCTCTATATACAGGGTCTAATGGATCCCTATTCTCTATATACAGGGTCTAATACCACCCTATTCTCTATATACAGGGTCTAATACCACCCTATTCTCTATATACAGGGTCTAACGGTCCCTATTCTCTATATACAGGGTCTAATACCACCCTATTCTCTATATACAGGGTCTAACACCACCCTATTCTCTATATACAGGGTCTAACACCACCCTATTCTCTATATACAGGGTCTAACACCACCCTATTCTCTATATACAGGGTCTAATACCACCCTATTCTCTATATACAGGGTCTAATACCACCCTATTCTCTATATACAGGGTCTAATGGATCCCTATTCTCTATATACAGGGTCTAATGGATCCCTATTCTCTATATACAGGGTCTAATACCACCCTATTCTCTATATACAGGGTCTAATACCACCCTATTCTCTATATACAGGGTCTAATACCACCCTATTCTCTATATACAGGGTCTAATACCACCCTATTCTCTATATACAGGGTCTAACACCACCCTATTCTCTATATACAGGGTCTAATACCACCCTATTCTCTATATACAGGGTCTAATACCACCCTATTCTCTATATAC
The DNA here is from genome assembly GCF_034236695.1 of Oncorhynchus nerka. Lineage (NCBI taxonomy): Eukaryota > Metazoa > Chordata > Actinopteri > Salmoniformes > Salmonidae > Oncorhynchus > Oncorhynchus nerka. The sequence goes on from NC_088407.1 coordinate 9,481,921, forward strand.
AGGGTCTAATACCACCCTATTCTCTATATACAGGGTCTAATGGATCCCTATTCTCTATATACAGGGTCTAATGGATCCCTATTCTCTATATACAGGGTCTAATACCACCCTATTCTCTATATACAGGGTCTAATACCACTCTATTCTCTATATACAGGGTCTAATACCACCCTATTCTCTATATACAGGGTCTAATACCACCCTATTCTCTATATACAGGGTCTAATGGATCCCTATTCTCTATATACAGGGTCTAATACCACCCTATTCTCTATATACAGGGTCTAATGGATCCCTATTCTCTATATACAGGGTCTAATACCACCCTATTCTCTATATACAGGTTCTAATGGCACCCTATTCTCTATATACAGGGTCTAATGGATCCCTATTCTCTATATACAGGGTCTAATGGATCCCTATTCTCTATATACAGGGTCTAATACCACCCTATTCTATATATACAGGGTCTAATACCACCCTATTCTCTATATACAGGGTCTAATACCACCCTATTCTCTATATACAGGGTCTAATGGATCCCTATTCTCTATATACAGGGTCTAATACCACCCTATTCTCTATATACAGGTTCTAATGGCACCCTATTCTCTATATACAGGGTCTAATGGATCCCTATTCTCTATATACAGGGTCTAATGGATCCCTATTCTCTATATACAGGGTCTAATACCACCCTATTCTCTATATACAGGGTCTAATACCACCCTATTCTCTATATACAGGGTCTAATACCACCCTATTCTCTATATACAGGGTCTAATACCACCCTATTCTCTATATACAGGGTCTAATGGCATCCCTATTCTCTATATACAGGGTCTAATACCACCCTATTCTCTATATACAGGGTCTAATACCACTCTATTCTCTATATACAGGGTCTAATACCACTCTATTCTCTATATACAGGGTCTAATACCACCCTATTCTCTATATACAGGGTCTAATGGATCCCTATTCTCTATATACAGGGTCTAATACCACCCTATTCTCTATATACAGGGTCTAATGGATCCCTATTCTCTATATACAGGGTCTAATACCACCCTATTCTCTATATACAGGTTCTAATGGCACCCTATTCTCTATATACAGGGTCTAATGGATCCCTATTCTCTATATACAGGGTCTAATGGATCCCTATTCTCTATATACAGGGTCTAATACCACCCTATTCTCTATATACAGGGTCTAATACCACCCTATTCTCTATATACAGGGTCTAATACCACCCTATTCTCTATATACAGGGTCTAATACCACCCTATTCTCTATATACAGGGTCTAATGGCACCCTATTCTCTATATACAGGGTCTAATACCACCCTATTCTCTATATACAGGGTCTAAAACCACCCTATTCTCTATATACAGGGTCTAATGGATCCCTATTCTCTATATACAGGGTCTAATACCACCCTATTCTCTATATACAGGGTCTAATACCACCCTATTCTCTATATACAGGGTCTAACACCACCCTATTCTCTATATACAGGGTCTAATACCACCCTATTCTCTATATACAGGGTCTAACACCACCCTATTCTCTATATACTAAGGGTCTAATACAGGGTCTAACACCACCCTATCCCTATTCTCTATATACAGGGTCTAACACCACCCTATTCTCTATATACAGGGTCTAATACCACCCTATTCTCTATATACAGGGTCTAATACCACCCTATTCTCTATATACAGGGTCTAATACCACCCTATTCTCTATATACAGGGTCTAATACCACCCTATTCTCTATATACAGGGTCTAATACCACCCTATTCTCTATATACAGGGTCTAACACCACCCTATTCTCTATATACAGGGTCTAATGGATCCCTATTCTCTATATACAGGGTCTAACACCACCCTATTCTCTATATACAGGGTCTAATGGATCCCTATTCTCTATATACAGGGTCTAATACCACCCTATTCTCTATATACAGGGTCTAATACCACCCTATTCTCTATTCTCTATATACAGGGTCTAATACCACCCTATTCTCTATATACAGGGTCTAATACCACCCTATTCTCTATATACAGGGGGTCCCTATTCTCTATATACAGGGTCTAATACCACCCTATTCTCTATATACAGGGTCTAATACCACCCTATTCTCTATATACAGGGTCTAATACCACCCTATTCTCTATATACAGGGTCTAATACCACCCTATTCTCTATATACAGGGTCTAACACCACCCTATTCTCTATATACAGGGTCTAATGGATCCCTATTCTCTATATACAGGGTCTAATGGATCCCTATTCTCTATATACAGGGTCTAATACCACCCTATTCTCTATATACAGGGTCTAATGGATTCTCCATTCTATTCTCTATATACAGGGTCTAATACCACCCTATTCTCTATATACAGGGTCTAATTGATCCCTATTCTCTATATACAGGGTCTAATACCACCCTATTCTCTATATACAGGGTCTAATACCACCCTATTCTCTATATACAGGGTCTAATGGATCCCTATTCTCTATATACAGGGTCTAATACCACCCTATTCTCTATATACAGGGTCTAACACCACCCTATTCTCTATATACAGGGTCTAACACCACCCTATTCTCTATATACAGGGTCTAAACACCCTATTCTCCTATTCTCTATATACAGGGTCTAATACCACCCTATTCTCTATATACAGGGTCTAATACCACCCTATTCTCTATATACAGGGTCCACCCTATTCTCTATATACAGGGTCTAATGGATCCCTATTCTCTATATACAGGGTCTAATACCACCCTATTCTCTATATACAGGGTCTAATGGACCTATTCTCTATATACAGGGTCTAATACCACCCTATTCTCTATATACAGGGTCTAATACCACCCTATTCTCTATATACAGGGTCTAATACCACCCTATTCTCTATATACAGGGTCTAATACCACCCTATTCTCTATATACAGGGTCTAATACCACCCTATTCTCTATATACAGGGTCTAATACCACCCTATTCTCTATATACAGGGTCTAATACCACCCTATTCTCTATATACAGGGTCTAATGGACCCCTATTCTCTATATACAGGGTCTAATGGATCCCTATTCTCTATATACAGGGTCTAATACCATCCCTATTCTCTATATACAGGGTCTAATACCACCCTATTCTCTATATACAGGGTCTAATACCACCCTATTCTCTATATACAGGGTCTAATACCACCCTATTCTCTATATACAGGGTCTAATACCACCCTATTCTCTATATACAGGGTCTAATACCACCCTATTCTCTATATACAGGGTCTAATACCACCCTATTCTATTCTCTATATACAGGGTCTAATACCACCCTATTCTCTATATACAGGGTCTAATACCACCCTATTCTCTATATACAGGGTCTAATACCACCCTATTCTCTATATACAGGGTCTAATGGATCCCTATTCTCTATATACAGGGTCTAATGGATCCCTATTCTCTATATACAGGGTCTATATACAGGGTCTAATACCACCCTATTCTCTATATACAGGGTCTAATACCACCCTATTCTCTATATACAGGGTCTAATACCACCCTATTCTCTATATACAGGGTCTAATACCACCCTATTCTCTATATACAGGGTCTAATGGATCCCTATTCTCTATATACAGGGTCTAATATCCCTATTCTCTATATACAGGGTCTAATACCACCCTATTCTCTATATACAGGGTCTAATACCACCCTATTCTCTATATACAGGGTCTAATACCACCCTATTCTCTATATACAGGGTCTAATACCACCCTATTCTCTATATACAGGGTCTAACACCACCCTATTCTCTATATACAGGGTCTAACACCACCCTATTCTCTATATACAGGGTCTAATACCACCCTATTCTCTATATACAGGGTCTAATGGATCCCTATTCTCTATATACAGGGTCTAATACCACCCTATTCTCTATATACAGGGTCTAATACCACCCTATTCTCTATATACAGGGTCTAATACCACCCTATTCTCTATATACAGGGTCTAATGGATCCCTATTCTCTATATACAGGGTCTAATGGATCCCTATTCTCTATATACAGGGTCTAATACCACCCTATTCTCTATATACAGGGTCTAATACCACCCTATTCTCTATATACAGGGTCTAATACCACCCTATTCTCTATATACAGGGTCTAATACCACCCTATTCTCTATATACAGGGTCTAATGGATCCCTATTCTCTATATACAGGGTCTAATACCACCCTATTCTCTATATACAGGGTCTCTATTCTCTATATACAGGGTCTAATACCACCCTATTCTCTATATACAGGGTCTAATACCACCCTATTCTCTATATACAGGGTCTAACACCACCCTATTCTCTATATACAGGGTCTAATACCACCCTATTCTCTATATACAGGGTCTAATACCACCCTATTCTCTATATACAGGGTCTAATACCACCCTATTCTCTATATACAGGGTCTAATGGATCCCTATTCTCTATATACAGGGTCTAATGGATCCCTATTCTCTATATACAGGGTCTAATACCACCCTATTCTCTATATACAGGGTCTAATACCACCCTATTCTCTATATACAGGGTCTAATACCCCTATTCTCTACAGGGTCTAATACCACCTATTCTCTATATTCTCCCTATTCTCTATATACAGGGTCTAATACCACCCTATTCTCTATATACAGGGTCTAATACCACCCTATTCTCTATATACAGGGTCTAATACCACCCTATTCTCTATATACAGGGTCTAATACCACCCTATTCTCTATATACAGGGTCTAATACCACCCTATTCTCTATATACAGGGTCTAATGGATCCCTATTCTCTATATACAGGGTCTAATACCACCCTATTCTCTATATACAGGGTCTAATACCACTCTATTCTCTATATACAGGGTCTAATACCACCCTATTCTCTATATACAGGGTCTAATACCACCCTATTCTCTATATACTGGGTCTAATGGATCCCTATTCTCTATATACAGGGTCTAATACCACCCTATTCTCTATATACAGGGTCTAATGGATCCCTATTCTCTATATACAGGGTCTAATACCACCCTATTCTCTATATACAGGTTCTATATACAGGGTCTAACCCTATTCTCTATATACAGGGTCTAATGGATCCCTATTCTCTATATACAGGGTCTAATGGATCCCTATTCTCTATATACAGGGTCTAATACCACCCTATTCTCTATATACAGGGTCTAATACCACCCTATTCTCTATATACAGGGTCTAATACCACCCTATTCTCTATATACAGGGTCTAATACCACCCTATTCTCTATATACAGGGTCTAATACCACCCTATTCTCTATATACAGGGTCTAACACCACCCTATTCTCTATATACAGGGTCTAATACCACCCTATTCTCTATATACAGGGTCTAACACCACCCTATTCTCTATATACAGGGTCTAATGGATCCCTATTCTCTATATACAGGGTCTAACACCACCCTATTCTCTATATACAGGGTCTAATGGATCCCTATTCTCTATATACAGGGTCTAACACCACCCTATTCTCTATATACAGGGTCTAATGGATCCCTATTCTCTATATACAGGGTCTAATACCACCCTATTCTCTATATACAGGGTCTAATACCACCCTATTCTCTATATACAGGGTCTAATACCACCTTATTCTCTATATACAGGGTCTAATGGATCCCTATTCTCTATATACAGGGTCTAATGGATCCCTATTCTCTATATACAGGGTCTAATACCACCCTATTCTATATATACAGGGTCTAATACCACCCTATTCTCTATATACAGGGTCTAATACCACCCTATTCTCTATATACAGGGTCTAATACCACCCTATTCTCTATATACAGGGTCTAATTGATCCCTATTCTCTATATACAGGGTCTAATACCACCCTATTCTCTATATACAGGGTCTAATACCACCCTATTCTCTATATACAGGGTCTAATACCACCCTATTCTCTATATACAGGGTCTAATACCATCCCTATTCTCTATATACAGGGTCTAATACCACCCTATTCTCTATATACAGGGTCTAATGCCACCTATTCTCTATATACAGGGGCCACCCTATTCTCTATATACAGGGTCTAATACCCTATTCTCTATATACAGGGTCTAATACCACCCTATTCTCTATATACAGGGTCTAATGCCACCCTATTCTCTTTATACAGGGTCTAATACCACCCTATTCTCTATATACAGGGTCTAATACCACCCTATTCTCTATATACAGGGTCAAATGCATCCCTATTCTCTATATACAGGGTCTAATACCACCCTATTCTCTATATACAGGGTCTAATACCACCCTATTCTCTATATACAGGGTCTAATACCACCCTATTCTCTATATACAGGGTCTAAAACCACCCTATTCTCTATATACAGGGTCTAATACCACCCTATTCTCTATATACAGGGTCTAATACCACCCTATTCTCTATATACAGGGTCTAAAACCACCCTATTCTCTATATACAGGGTCTAATACCACCCTATTCTCTATATACAGGGTCTAACACCACCCTATTCTCTATATACAGGGTCTAATGGATCCCTATTCTCTATATACAGGGTCTAATACCACCCTATTCTCTATATACAGGGTCTAATGGATCCCTATTCTCTATATACAGGGTCTAATACCACCCTATTCTCTATATACAGGGTCTAATACCACCCTATTCTCTATATACAGGGTCTAATACCACCCTATTCTCTATATACAGGGTCTAATGGTCTAATCCCTATTCTCTATATACAGGGTCTAATGGATCCCTATTCTCTATATACAGGGTCTAATACCACCCTATTCTCTATATACAGGGTCTAATACCACTCTATTCTCTATATACAGGGTCTAATACCACCCTATTCTCTAGATACAGGGTCTAATACCACCCTATTCTCTATATACAGGGTCTAATGGATCCCTATTCTCTATATACAGGGTCTAATACCACCCTATTCTCTATATACAGGTTCTAATGGCACCCTATTCTCTATATACAGGGTCTAATGGATCCCTATTCTCTATATACAGGGTCTAATGGATCCCTATTCTCTATATACAGGGTCTAATACCACCCTATTCTCTATATACAGGGTCTAATACCACCCTATTCTCTATATACAGGGTCTAATACCACCCTATTCTCTATATACAGGGTCTAATACCACCCTATTCTCTATATACAGGGTCTAATACCACCCTATTCTCTATATACAGGGTCTAATACCACCCTATTCTCTATATACAGGTTCTAATGGCACCCTATTCTCTATATACAGGGTCTAATGGATCCCTATTCTCTATATACAGGGTCTAATGGATCCCTATTCTCTATATACAGGGTCTAATACCACCCTATTCTCTATATACAGGGTCTAATACCACCCTATTCTCTATATACAGGGTCTAATACCACCTATTCTCTATATACAGGGTCTAATACCACCCTATTCTCTATATACAGGGTCTAATGGCACCCTATTCTCTATATACAGGGTCTAATACCACCCTATTCTCTATATACAGGGTCTAAAACCACCCTATTCTCTATATACAGGGTCTAATGGATCCCTATTCTCTATATACAGGGTCTAATACCACCCTATTCTCTATATACAGGGTCTAATACCACCCTATTCTCTATATACAGGGTCTAACACCACCCTATTCTCTATATACAGGGTCTAATACCACCCTATTCTCTATATACAGGGTCTAACACCACCCTATTCTCTATATACAGGGTCTAATGGACCCTATTCTCTATATACAGGGTCTAATACCACCCTATTCTCTATATACAGGGTCTAATGGACCACCCTATTCTCTATATACAGGGTCTAACACCACCCTATTCTCTATATACAGGGTCTAATACCACCCTATTCTCTAATGGTCTAATCCCTATTCTCTATATACAGGGTCTAATACCATCCCTATTCTCTATATACAGGGTCTAATACCACCCTATTCTCTATATACAGGGTCTAATACCACCCTATTCTCTATATACAGGGTCTAATACCATCCCTATTCTCTATATACAGGGTCTAATACCACCCTATTCTCTATATACAGGGTCTAATACCACCCTATTCTCTATATACAGGGTCTAATACCACCCTATTCTCTATATACAGGGTCTAATGACCCCTATTCTCTATATACAGGGTCTAATACCACCCTATTCTCTATATACAGGGTCTAATACCACCCTATTCTCTATATACAGGGTCTAATGGATCCCTATTCTCTATATACAGGGTCTAATGGACCCTATTCTCTATATACAGGGTCTAATACCACCCTATTCTCTATATACAGGGTCTAATACCACCCTATTCTCTATATACAGGGTCTAATACCACCCTATTCTCTATATACAGGGTCTAATGATCCCTATTCTCTATATACAGGGTCTAATGATCCCTATTCTCTATATACAGGGTCTAATACCACCCTATTCTCTATATACAGGGTCTAATACCACCCTATTCTCTATATACAGGGTCTAATACCACCCTATTCTCTATATACAGGGTCTAATACCACCCTATTCTCTATATACAGGGTCTAATACCACCCTATTCTCTATATACAGGGTCTAATACCACCCTATTCTCTATATACAGGGTCTAATGGATCCCTATTCTCTATATACAGGGTCTAATACAGGGTCTAATGGCACCCTATTCTCTTTATACAGGGTCTAATACCACCCTATTCTCTATATACAGGGTCTAATACCACCCTATTCTCTATATACAGGGTCTAATGGATCCCTATTCTCTATATACAGGGTCTAATACCACCCTATTCTCTATATACAGGGTCTAATACCACCCTATTCTCTATATACAGGGTCTAATACCACCCTATTCTCTATATACAGGGTCTAATACCACCCTATTCTCTATATACAGGGTCTAATACCACCCTATTCTCTATATACAGGGTCTAATGGATCCCTATTCTCTATATACAGGGTCTAATACCACCCTATTCTCTATATACAGGGTCTAATGGATCCCTATTCTCTATATACAGGGTCTAACACCACCCTATTCTCTATATACAGGGTCTAATGGATCCCTATTCTCTATATACAGGGTCTAATACCACCCTATTCTCTATATACAGGGTCTAATACCACCCTATTCTCTATATACAGGGTCTAATACCACCTATTCTCTATATACAGGGTCTAATACCACCCTATTCTCTATATACAGGGTCTAATGGATCCCTATTCTCTATATACAGGGTCTAATACCACCCTATTCTCTATATACAGGGTCTAATACCACCCTATTCTCTATATACAGGGTCTAATACCACCCTATTCTCTATATACAGGGTCTAATACCACCCTATTCTCTATATACAGGGTCTAATTGATCCCTATTCTCTATATACAGGGTCTAATACCACCCTATTCTCTATATACAGGGTCTAATACCACCCTATTCTCTATATACAGGGTCTAATGGATCCCTATTCTCTATATACAGGGTCTAATACCACCCTATTCTCTATATACAGGGTCTAATACCACCCTATTCTCTATATACAGGGTCTAATGGACCCTATTCTCTATATACAGGGTCTAATACCACCCTATTCTCTATATACAGGGTCTAATACCACCCTATTCTCTATATACAGGGTCTAATACCACCCTATTCTCTATATACAGGGTCTAATACCACCCTATTCTCTATATACAGGGTCTAATGGATCCCTATTCTCTATATACAGGGTCTAATGGATCCCTATTCTCTATATACAGGGTCTAATACCACCCTATTCTCTATATACAGGGTCTAATACCACCCTATTCTCTATATACAGGGTCTAATACCACCCTATTCTCTATATACAGGGTCTAATACCACCCTATTCTCTATATACAGGGTCTAATACCACCCTATTCTCTATATACAGGGTCTAATACCACCTATTCTCTATATACAGGGTCTAATACCACCCTATTCTCTATATACAGGGTCTAATACCACCCTATTCTCTATATACAGGGTCTAATGGATCCCTATTCTCTATATACAGGGTCTAATACCACCTATTCTCTATATACAGGGTCTAATACCCTATTCTCTATATACAGGGTCTAATACCACCCTATTCTCTATATACAGGGTCTAATACCACCCTATTCTCTATATACAGGGTCTAATGGATCCCTATTCTCTATATACAGGGTCTAATACCACCCTATTCTCTATATACAGGGTCTAATGGGTCTAATACAGGGTCTAATGGATCCCTATTCTCTATATACAGGGTCTAATACCACCCTATTCTCTATATACAGGGTCTAATACCACCCTATTCTCTATATACAGGGTCTAATGGATCCCTATTCTCTATATACAGGGTCTAATACCACCCTATTCTCTATATACAGGGTCTAATACCACCCTATTCTCTATATACAGGGTCTAATGGATCCCTATTCTCTATATACAGGGTCTAATGGATCCCTATTCTCTATATACAGGGTCTAATACCACCCTATTCTCTATATACAGGGTCTAATACCACCCTATTCTCTATATACAGGGTCTAATACCACCCTATTCTCTATATACAGGGTCTAATGGATCCCTATTCTCTATATACAGGGTCTAATGGATCCCTATTCTCTATATACAGGGTCTAATACCACCCTATTCTCTATATACAGGGTCTAATACCACCCTATTCTCTATATACAGGGTCTAATACCACTCTATTCTCTATATACAGGGTCTAATACCACCCTATTCTCTATATACAGGGTCTAATGGATCCCTATTCTCTATATACAGGGTCTAATACCACCCTATTCTCTATATACAGGGTCTAATGGATCCCTATTCTCTATATACAGGGTCTAATACCACCCTATTCTCTATATACAGGGTCTAATGGCACCCTATTCTCTTTATACAGGGTCTAATACCACCCTATTCTCTATATACAGGGTCTAAAACCACCCTATTCTCTATATACAGGGTCTAATGGATCCCTATTCTCTATATACAGGGTCTAATACCATCCCTATTCTCTATATACAGGGTCTAATACCACCCTATTCTATATATACAGGGTCTAATACCACCCTATTCTCTATATACAGGGTCTAATACCACCCTATTCTCTATATACAGGGTCTAATGGATCCCTATTCTCTATATACAGGGTCTAATACCACCCTATTCTCTATATACAGGGTCTAATACCACCCTATTCTCTATATACAGGGTCTAAAACCACCCTATTCTCTATATACAGGGTCTAATGGATCCCTATTCTCTATATACAGGGTCTAATACCACCCTATTCTCTATATACAGGGTCTAATACCACCCTATTCTCTATATACAGGGTCTAACACCACCCTATTCTCTATATACAGGGTCTAATACCACCCTATTCTCTATATACAGGGTCTAATACCACCCTATTCTCTATATACAGGGTCTAATACCACCCTATTCTCTATATACAGGGTCTAATACCACCCTATTCTCTATATACAGGGTCTAATGGATCCCTATTCTCTATATACAGGGTCTATATACCACCACCCTATTCTCTATATACAGGGTCTAATGGATCCCTATTCTCTATATACAGGGTCTAATACCACCCTATTCTCTATATACAGGGTCTAATACCACCCTATTCTCTATATACAGGGTCTAATACCACCCTATTCTCTATATACAGGGTCTAATACCACCCTATTCTCTATATACAGGGTCTAATACCACCCTATTCTCTATATACAGGGTCTAATGGATCCCTATTCTCTATATACAGGGTCTAATACCACCTATTCTCTATTCTACCATCCCTATATACAGGGTCTAATACCCCTATTCTCTATATACAGGGTCTAATACCACCCTATTCTCTATATACAGGGTCTAATACCACCCTATTCTCTATATACAGGGTCTAATACCACCCTATTCTCTATATACAGGGTCTAATACCACCCTATTCTCTATATACAGGGTCTAATGGATCCCTATTCTCTATATACAGGGTCTAATACCACCCTATTCTCTATATACAGGGTCTAATACCACCCTATTCTCTATATACAGGGTCTAATGCCACCCTATTCTCTATATACAGGGTCTAATACCACCCTATTCTCTATATACAGGGTCTAATGGATCCCTATTCTCTATATACAGGGTCTAATACCACCCTATTCTCTATATACAGGGTCTAACACCACCCTATTCTCTATATACAGGGTCTAATGGATCCCTATTCTCTATATACAGGGTCTAATGGATCCCTATTCTCTATATACAGGGTCTAATACCACCCTATTCTCTATATACAGGGTCTAATACCACCCTATTCTCTATATACAGGGTCTAATACCACCCTATTCTCTATATACAGGGTCTAATGGATCCCTATTCTCTATATACAGGGTCTAATAGATCCCTATTCTCTATATACAGGGTCTAATACCACCCTATTCTCTATATACAGGGTCTAATACCACCCTATTCTCTATATACAGGGTCTAATGGATCCCTATTCTCTATATACAGGGTCTAATACCACCCTATTCTCTATATACAGGGTCTAATACCACCCTATTCTCTATATACAGGGTCTAATACTCTCCTTCAACCCCCTATCTCAGACTGGGCTCCAACCTCTCCTTCAACTCTCCATCTCAGACTGGGCTCCAACCTCTCCTTCAACCTCCTATCTCAGACTGGGCTCCAACCTCTCCTTCAACTCTCCATCTCAGACTGGGCTCCAACCTCTCCTTCAACCCCCTATCTCAGACTGGGCTCCAACCTCTCCTTCAACCCCCTATCTCAGACTGGGCTCCATCCTCTTCTCCATCTCAATGTCTTTTTTGAGTTTCTTACCCTGGTTCACAGAGTAATTGTCACACCCTGATCTGTTTCACATGTCCTTGTGATTGTCTTCACCCCCCTCCAGGTGTCTCCACCACCCTCCAGGTGTCTCCACCCCCTTCAGCTGTCGCCCATCTTCCCCGTTATCCCCTGTGTATTTATACCTGTTTGTCCGTTGCCAGTTCGTCTTGTTTGTCAAGTCAACCAGCGTTTTTGTTCTCAGCTCTTGGTTTTCACAGTATCTCTTTTTCTCGCCCTCCTGGTTTTCACCATTGCCTGTCCTGACTCTGAGCCCGCCTGCCTGACCACTCTGCCTGCCCCTGACCCTGAGCCAACCTGTACCTTTGCCCCACATCTGAATTGTTGACCTCTGCTTTCTGTGATCCTGAGCCTGCCTGCCGTCCGGTACCGTTGCCCCACCTCTGGTTTACTGACCCCTGCCTGCCTTGACCTGTCTATTGCCTGCCCCTGTTGGAATATTAAACCATTGTCAATTCGATGTGTCTGCATTCGGGTCTTACCTTGATTCCTGATAGTATGAACTGGCCATGACTGACTCAGCAGACCCAGGCCAGCTGCACAACGTCATCGCCTCCCAGGGAACCACCATCGGTAGGCACGAGGAATTGCTTCGTGGCCTTGTGGAGGGGGTCCAAACGTTGGCTGAACGCCATGACTGGGTGTTGGACAGTTCGCTGGAGCAATTCCACGGGTTGGCTGGGAGGACGCCTACCTCAGCGACTCAGCTGCTAGTAGTGCCGTCTCATTGGTCACTGCACCTTCTCGGGAGCCCCGCTTACCTCCTCCGGAACGCTTCTATGTCGGTCGTTCCTAGCTCAGTGTGCCCTCATCTTTGAGCTTCAGCCCTCCTCCTTCCCCTCAGATCGCTCCAAGATAGTCTACCTCATTACGGTGATGTCCGGGAGGGCTCTCACCTGGGCTACTGCCGCGTGGGAACAATAGCCGGCCATATGCACTAGTCTGGAGGGGTTCGTGGGAGAAGTCAGGAAGGTCTTTGATCCCCTTTCTCCGGGTGAGTGGCCACCTGCTAACCCAGCAGTGTAGCTGATTATGCAGGGAATCAAGAGGCACAGTTCAATATGTTCCTGCACGGCGTCACAGAAGTCAAAGACGAGCTTTCAGCACAAGAGTTACCTACGGAGCTCGATTCCCTTATCGCTCTGACCATTGGAGGGAGAGGAAATTGGATTTCACGCCCAGGGAACCCACCTTGACTTCGAGTCGGAAGCTCCCAACGGTCTCTTTGGGAAGAGAAACCGAGGCAGCCCATTCTGCCATGGCCATTGACTGACGCCAGCACAACCTGCCCTGGGATGTCTTCCTGGGGGCTCGGTAGGTGCCCCGGACCTCTCAGCCATTCCTGCGGAGTACCAGGACCTCCGGGAGGTGTTCAGCAAGGCCCGGGCCACTACGCTCCCGCCGCACTGACATTATGACTGTGGGATTGACCGTCTCCCTAACACGACTCTGCCCCAGAAACGACTGTACTCTCTGTCGGGACCAGAGACCAAGGCGATGGAGACCTACATTGGGGACTCCCTTGCTGCAGAATTCATCCATCCTTCTTCTTCTCCCAACAGCTCATTGTTCTTCTTTGTGGAGAAGCAGGACAAGACCCTGCACCCGTGCATTGACTACCGGGGTCTCAACGACATAGTGGTGAAGAACTGCTACCCGCTACCACTCATATCCATGGCCTTTGAGCAACTCCAGGGGACCACTGTGTTTTCCAAGCTGGATCTGTGGAATGCCTACCCCCTGGTGTGGATACGGGACGGGGACGAGTGGAAGACCGCCTTCAACATGTCCAGTGGTCACTACGAGTATCTCGTCATGCCATTTGGCCTTACCAACGCCCCTTTTGCGTTCCAGGCTCTGGTCAATGATGTTCTCCATGACATGTTGAACCGGATCGTCTTTGTCTACCGAGAGGACATCATCATCTTCTCCCGTTCCACCCAAGAACATGTGCTCCACATCCGACAGGTTCTCCAATGCCTCCTGGAGAACCAGCCATTTGTAAAAGCAGAGAAGTGCGAGTTCCATCATTCCACCATCCCTTTTCAGGGTTCCATCATCACCGCAGGATGCAAATGGATCCCATCTTACTTCCAGGGAGCAGTTGCAATGCTTCCTGGGGTCCAGGAGGTGCAGCGGTCCCAGCCAAACCCTGTGGGGCACTGATAATCGGATGTTTGTGTCTGATGCTGTCCGCTTTGTGGTCCTGGAGTACTCAGAATAAGTCTCCTCGGCTCCGGCTGGTCTTCTGCAACCACTGCCTGTTCCTCACCGTCCCTGGACCCACATATCCCTGGATTTCGTCACGGGTCTGCCACCGTCTGAGGGCAACACTGCCATCCTGATTGTGGTCGGCCGGTTTTCCAAGGATGCTCACTTCATTCCTCTCCCCAAACTACCCTCAGCAAAGGAAACGGCCCAGCTCATGGTGCAGCACATCTTCCGGATCCATGGACTGCCCTTGGACATCGTCTCCGACTGGGGGCCTGAGTTCTCTTCCCGGTTCTAGAAGGCATTCTGCGCCCTAATTTGATCATCAGCCAGCCTGTCCTCTGGTTTCCAACCCCAGTCCAATGTCCAGCCGGAGCAAGCCAACCAGGTTCTTGACATTATTCTGCACTGCCTGGCCTCCGCCAAACCCACCTCCTGGGGCCAGCTGCTGGTGTGGGTCGAGTACGTCAAGTACGCCCGCAACACCCTTCGCTGCTCTGCCACGAGCCTATATCCGTTTGAGTCTTCCCTGGAGTATCAGGCCCCGCTCTTCCCCGAGCAGGAGGAAGAGGTCAGGTACCTTCTACCCAGATGTTTATCCGCCACTGTCATCGTACTTGGAGGAGAGCCTGGTCGGCCCTCCTCACGACCACCTCCCAGGTGTCGTCTCGGGCAGAAGGTATGGCTTTCCACCTGGGATCTGCACCTCCGGGTGGAATTCCGCAAACTCTCCCCCCCAGTTTATCGACCCATTTCCCATCTCCAATATTATTGTCCCCTCTGCTGTTCATCTTCTGTAGCCCCGTACCCTTCGTATACACCCTACCTTTCATGTGTCCAGAGTCAAACCCATGTCTCACAGCCCTTTGTCTCCTGCATCTGGGTCTTACCTTGATTAATGACAGTAATAGGTATGGATCATTCTTAAAGATACCTTTTTGACCTCAACAAACAGGTATTTGTGTGGTAATAACCAAACATTTTTTCAACAGATATTAGTGACACATCTATTCCAGTAAATGTGGATTTGGATTACAAACAATCTCCCTTTGAAATAAAGCAGATCTGTTGTTCTGAGGGAACAAGGAGAAACATATTTTCCCTATTGGAGAGTCAACTGGATTTAAGGAGGGTTGATCAAGACGTGAGGTCTGGTTACATCTCTAAACAACGTGAGAGTTCCAGATGGAATAGCATCAAAGACTATGGAGAACTCTCTAGGTGTAACAGCATCAAAGACTATGGAGAACTCTCTGTGTTACAGCATCAGAGACTATGGAGAACTCTCTAGGTGTAAACAGCATCAGAGACTATGGAGAACTCTCTAGGTGTTACAGCATCAAAGACTATGGAGAACTCTCTAGGTGTAACAGCATCAAAGACTATGGCGAACTCTCTAGGTGTAACAGCATCAAAGACTATGGCGAACTCTCTAGGTGTAACAGCATCAGACTATGGAGAACTCTCTAGGTGTAACAGCATCAAAGACTATGGAGAACTCTCTGGGTGTAACAGCATCAGAGACTATGGCGAACTCTCTAGGTGTTACAGCATCAGACTATGGAGAACTCTCTAGGTGTAACAGCATCAAAGACTATGGAGAACTCTCTAGGTGTAACAGCATCAAAGACTATGGAGAACTCTCTAGGTGTAACAGCATCAAAGACTATGGAGAACTCTCTAGGTGTAACAGCATCAAAGACTATGGAGAACTCTCTAGGTGTAACAGCATCAAAGACTATGGAGAACTCTCTAGGTGTAACAGCATCAAAGACTATGGAGAACACTCTAGGTGTAACAGCATCAAAGACTATGGAGAACTCTCTAGGTGTAACAGCATCAAAGACTATGGAGAACTCTCTAGGTGTAACAGCATCAAAGACTATGGAGAACTCTCTAGGTGTAACAGCATCAAAGACTATGGAGAACTCTCTAGGTGTAACAGCATCAGAGACTATGGAGAACTCTCTAGGTGTAACAGCATCAGAGACTATGGCGAACTCTCTAGGTGTTACAGCATCAGACTATGGAGAACTCTCTAGGTGTAACAGCATCAAAGACTATGGAGAACTCTCTAGGTGTAACAGCATCAGAGACTATGGAGAACTCTCTAGGTGTAACAGCATCAAAGACTATGGCGAACTCTCTAGGTGTAACAGCATCAAAGACTATGGCGAACTCTCTAGGTGTAACAGCATCAAAGACTATGGCGAACTCTCTAGGTGTAACAGCATCAAAGACTAGCGAATCAACAGCATCAAAGACTATGGCGAACTCTCTAGGTGTAACAGCATCAAAGACTATGGCGAACTCTCTAGGTGTAACAGCATCAAAGACTATGGCGAACTCTCTAGGTGTAACAGCATCAAAGACTATGGAGAACTCTCTAGGTGTAACAGCATCAAAGACTATGGGGAACTCTCTAGGTGTAACAGCATCAAAGACTATGGCGAACTCTCTAGGTGTAAC
Organism: Oncorhynchus nerka; assembly: GCF_034236695.1. Lineage (NCBI taxonomy): Eukaryota > Metazoa > Chordata > Actinopteri > Salmoniformes > Salmonidae > Oncorhynchus > Oncorhynchus nerka. Next base: position 9,499,624 of record NC_088407.1, read on the forward strand.
AGCATCAAAGGCTATGGAGAACTCTCTAGGTGTTACAGGGATATCGTAACAAGATAAAAGTTCCTCATAATTGAGTAACAATCCTTCTACATTATAAAGTTGATTCACCAGCAGGATATTATTATTAAACCAGTTCTTAGAACATAAAGACTTGTTTCTATACAAAATGTTCTTATTGTTCCAAATGAAATACCTATGTGGGGGGAAATGATGTTTATATATTAACGGCCACTCTAAGAATACTTGCCTTTGAAAACAGTAATTGTTGTAGGAATCTTATAAATGTTAGAATTATAAAGTAAGTTAAAATTGAAGCCACCAAAACAGGAGACGAAAAAAATGAGGGATGAAATTCCAAGTTGAAGTTGGATTCTTTAAGAAATGTTCAGCCCAATGTATCTAAAAAGTATTATTCAAAGTAGGAAAATCATCAAAATGCAGGCCATCATATTGATAAATGTTCATAATGACAGATGTCCTAGCATAATGTGTATGAATTTTCCAGATTAAGTTGAAAAGCATCTGTTCAACTGCTTTACCTATTTTGTTGTCAAGATGTAGGGGCTGGGCTGCATGTAGGGGACTGGGCTGTATGTAGGGGACTGGGCTGTATGTAGGGACTGGGCTGCATGTAGGGGATGGGCTGCATGTAGGGGACTGGGCTGTGTGTAGGGACTGGGCTGTATGTAGGGACTGGGCTGTGTGTAGGGACTGGGCTGTATGTAGGGGACTGGGCTGTATGTAGGGACTGGGCTGCTTGTAGGGACTGGGCTGTATGTAGGGACTGGGCTGTATGTAGGGACTGGGCTGCATGTAGGGACTGGGCTGTATGTAGGGACTGGGCTGTGTGTAGGGGACTGGGCTGTATGTAGGGGACTGGGCTGTGTGTAGGGACTGGGCTGTATGTAGGGACTGGGCTGCATGTAGGGGATGGGCTGCATGTAGGGGACTGGGCTGTGTGTAGGGACTGGGCTGTATGTAGGGGACTGGGCTGTGTGTAGGGACTGGGCTGTATGTAGGGGACTGGGCTGTATGTAGGGACTGGGCTGCTTGTAGGGACTGGGCTGTATGTAGGGACTGGGCTGTATGTAGGGACTGGGCTGCATGTAGGGACTGGGCTGCATGTAGGGACTGGGCTGTATGTAGGGACTGGGCTGTGTGTAGGGGACTGGGCTGTATGTAGGGGACTGGGCTGTGTGTAGGGACTGGGCTGTATGTAGGGGACTGGGCTGTATGTAGGGACTGGGCTGCATGTAGGGACTGGGCTGCATGTAGGGGACTGGGCTGTATGTAGGGACTGGGCTGTATGTAGGGGACTGGGCTGTATGTAGGGACTGGGCTGCATGTAGGGACTGGGCTGTATGTAGGGACTGGGCTGTGTGTAGGGACTGTGCTGTATGTAGGGGACTGGGCTGTGTGTAGGGACTGGGCCGCGTGTAGGGACTGGGCTGCGTGTAGGGACTGGGCTGCGTGTAGGGACTGGGCTGCGTGTAGGGGACTAGGCTGCATGTAGGGACTGGGCTGTATGTAGGGACTGGGCTGCATGTAGGGACTGGGCTGCATGTAGGGACTGGGCTGCATGTAGGGACTGGGCTGTGTGTAGGGGACTGGGCTGTGTGTAGGGGACTGGGCTGTGTGTAGGGGACTGGGCTGTATGTAGGGGACTGGGCTGTGTGTAGGGACTGGGCTGTATGTAGGGACTGGGCTGCATGTAGGGACTGGGCTGTATGTAGGGACTGGGCTGTGTGTAGGGACTGTGCTGTATGTAGGGGACTGGGCTGTGTGTAGGGACTGGGCTGCGTGTAGGGACTGGGCTGTATGTAGGGGACTGGGCTGTATGTAGGGACTGGGCTGCTTGTAGGGACTGGGCTGTATGTAGGGACTGGGCTGCATGTAGGGACTGGGCTGCATGTAGGGACTCGGCTGCATGTAGGGACTGGGCTGTGTGTAGGGACTGGGCTGTGTGTAGGGGACTGTGCTGTATGTAGGTGTGCTGTATGTAGGGGACTGTGCTGTATGTAGGGGACTGGGCTGCATGTAGGGGACTTGGCTGTATGTAGGGGACTGGGCTGTATGTAGGGGACTGGGCTGTATGTAGGGACTGGGCTGCTTGTAGGGACTGGGCTGTATGTAGGGACTGGGCTGCATGTAGGGACTGGGCTGCATGTAGGGACTGGGCTGCATGTAGGGACTGGGCTGTATGTAGGGACTGTGCTGTATGTAGGGGACTGTGCTGTATGTAGGTGTGCTGTATGTAGGGGACTGTGCTGTATGTAGGGGACTGGGCTGCATGTAGGGGACTGGGCTGCATGTAGGGGACTGGGCTGCATGTAGGGGACTGGGCTGTGTGTAGGGACTGGGCTGTATGTAGGGACTGGGCTGCATGTAGGGGACTGGGCTGTATGTAGGGGACTGGGCTGCATGTAGGGGACTGGGCTGTGTGTAGGGACTGGGCTGTATGTAGGGGACTTTTTTATTTATTTATTTATTTTACCTTTATTTTACTAGGCAAGTCAGTTAAGAACAAATTCTTATTTTCAATGACGGCCTAGGAACAGTGGGTTAACTGCCTGTTCAGGGGGAGAACGACAGATTTGTACCTTGTCAGCTCTGGGATTCAAACTTGCAACCTTTCGGTTGCAAGTTTACACGCAGTCCAACGCTCTAACCACTAGGCTACCCTGCCGCCTCACTACGACTTCTCTAGGAATCTGGTCAGCATCTTGCAAAATGAGGGTGGTGTCATCTGCAAGCTGACTAATGATAATATCTCTATCAGCAATAGAGATTCCTTTTAATATCTCTGTCAGCAATAGAGATCCCTTTTAATATCTCTGTCAGCAATAGAGATACCTTTTAATATCTCTGTCAGCAATAGAGATCCCTTTTAATATCTCTGTCAGCAATAGAGATCCCTTTTAATATCTCTGTCAGCAATAGAGATCCCTTTTAATATCTCTGTCAGCAATAGAGATCCCTTTTAATATCTCTGTCAGCAATAGAGATCCCTTTTAATATCTCTGTCAGCAATAGAGATCCCTTTTATATTGCTGGATTTAACAAAACTTGTAAGAAGTTGTTTTGCAAGCAGGAAGAGATAATAAGAAATTGGGCTTTTGAACAAGCGAGGTTATCTTTGTAATTATACTTTCTTCTTCAGCTCTCCTCGTCTTGGCAAGAAAAGTCCCATATTTTCTTAAATATTTTCCAAACCCCATATTTAAAAAGCTGTTAGTGTAGAAGTGCTCCAGAAAAGTGTAATTACATTTCTTATCTCCATCTTGACCAACTCATGTTTTAATATAGAGCTATTAAGCTTCCAGTAGGATGCTCTGCCAAGGCCATTATCCGAGATAAACAGTGTAATGTCAGTATAAACAGCTCTATGGTCAGTAAGGGCCATTATGAGAGATAAACAGTGTAATGTCAGTATAAATAGCTATATGACCAGTAAGGGGAGTGACCAGGATGTTAACAGAAATAGTCTGTTTATCAAAACATGTAGACACCAACCACAGATCTTTGGTGATTGTCTGCAGTGGGTCTTATTACTACAAGTGAAAGACTCGTCATTACGAAACTTTACTCTCCAAATATCTAGAATATCAAACCTTTCCATCAACTGCCTCAAACTTGTATTTATAGAAGTGGACTGTTCCGGAGGCCAAACTAATATTCATAGAAGTGGACTGTTCCGGAGGCCATCTATCAATTAAATGATTCAGAGAAATATTAAAATCCCCGACCTACTAGTAAAGTAAAGCATTAGGGAACTTGGAATAGTACCCATAAATGTTGGTAATAATAACAGTTGATAACAGTTGATAACAGTTGATACCAGTTGATACCAGTTGATAACAGTTGATAACAGTTGATAACAGTTGATAACAGTTGATACCAGTTGATAACAGTTGATAACAGTTGATAACAGTTGATACCAGTTGATAACAGTTGATAACAGTTGATAACAGTTGATAACAAGAGAGAAAAAAGTGATCAAAAGGTCTGAGTGCAAAATACTTCTATTGAAGTGAATCTTTAGAGTGATAACTGCAGCAGAGCGTTCAGAAACATGCGGATCTTCCGTGCGGTAAACTAACTGCAGCAGAGCGTTCAGAAACATGCGGATCTTCCGTGCGGTAAACTAACTGCAGCAGAGCGTTCAGAACCATGCGAATCTTCAGTGCGGTAAACTAACTACAGCAGAGCGTTCAGAACCATGCGGATCCTCCGTGCGGTAAACTAACTGCAGCAGAGCGTTCAGAACCATGCGGATCCTCCGTGCGGTAAACTAACTGCAGCAGAGCGTTCAGAACCATGCGGATCCTCCGTGCGGTAAACTAACTGCAGCAGAGCGTTCAGAACCATGCGGATCCTCCGTGCGGTAAACTAACTGCAGCAGAGCGTTCAGAACCATGCGGATCCTCCGTGCGGTAAACTAACTGCAGCAGAGCGTTCAGAACCATGCGGATCCTCCGTGCGGTAAACTGACTGCAGCAGAGCGTTCAGAAACATGCGGATCTTCCGTGCGGTAAACTAACTGCAGCAGAGCGTTCAGAACCATGCGAATCTTCCGTGCGGTAAACTAACTGCAGCAGAGAGTTCAGAAACATATGAGAGAGACAGAAATAATTTCCCCACTGATATCTCCAGTTATTCTAACACATGCTAACCTCTACTGTTATGGCTAATGGTGTGATGCCAAGACATGCTAACCTCCCCTGTTATTGCTAATGATGAGATGCTAACACATGCTAACCTCTCCTGTTATTGCTAATGTGGATGCTACCATGATTATGAATAACCCTGAATGAAATGTGAATAATGATGAGTGAGAAAGTTATATAGTGTCAAAGATCATAGCCCCAAGAAATGCTAACCTCTACTGATATTGCTAATGGTGAGATGCCAAGACATAACCTCTACCGTTATTGCTAATGGTGAGACGCAAGCACATGCTAATCTCTACTGTTATTGCTAATGGTGAGATGCTAACACATGCTAACCTCTCCTGTTATTGCTAATAGTGAGATGCTAACACATGCTAACCTCTCCTGTTATTGCTAATAGTGAGATGCTAACACAACAAGCTGTACTATGCCAGTAGCCAAGGACAACGATCATCGATTTTCATAATTTAATACTACACCCTAAGTAGCCAATCACAAACCAGCAATTCATCAATAACAATCAATATGTCATCTCAAATAAAAAAAAAGAAATCAAGACAACAAGCTGTATTTTATTATATTAACATGAATAAACGTTAATATTTAATATTGAGCAATGATTTGTGAAACTTTTTGGGGATCCATCAATGGACTATAAAATCCAAAAAGTGCAGCAAAGTGCTACCATATTGACTAGAGTAGTAAGTGGTACCATATTGACTAGAGTAGGAAGTGGTACCATATTGACTAGAGTAGGAAGTGGTACCATATTGACTAGAGTAGGAAGTGCTACCATATTGACTAGAGTAGGAAGTGCTACCATATTGACTAGAGTAGGAAGTGGTACCATATTGACTAGAGTAGGAAGTGGTACCATATTGACTAGAGTAGGAAGTGCTACCATATTGACTAGAGTAGGAAGTGCTACCATATTGACTAGAGTAGGAAGTGCTACCATATTGACTAGAGTAGGAAGTGGTACCATATTGACTAGAGGAAGTGCTACCATATTGACTAGAGTAGAGTAGGTAGGAAGTGCTACCATATTGACTAGAGTAGGAAGGATATTGACTAGGTTTGCTACCATATTGACTAGAGTAGGAACCATATTGACTAGAGTAGGAAGTGCTACCATATTGACTAGAGGAAGATGACTAGATGAAGTATTTAGGAATACCATATTGACTAGAGTAGGAAGTGCTACCATATTGACTAGAGTAGGAAGTGGTTTGTACAGAACCGCAGCCACAGGAAGATGATAGATGGTATTTATACTACTGTATCTAAAACAAACTCTCTCCGCTTCCTTCCCATCCGCTACTCTTCTCAATCTGATCCCAAGCATGTGGTGTTCATCATCAATACGTTTTCATACACTTCTCTTCCTTCCTCTCTCTGCGCTTCGCAATCGGTTTTTGTTTCTTAGATTCTCTCAAGCCTAAGAATGAGGCCTCCTCACATCCCTCACATATCTCTCTCTCTCTCTCTCTCTCTCTCTCTCTCTCTCTCTCTCTCTCGCTCCCTCTCTCTCCCTCTACCTCTCTCTCTCTCTCTCTCTCTACCTCTCTCTCTCTCTCTCTCTCTCTCTCTCTCGCTCCCTCTCTCTCCCTCTACCTCTCTCTCTCTCTCTCTCTCTCTACCTCTCTCTCTACCTCTCTCTCTCTCTCTCCCTCTACCTCTCCCCCTCTCTCTCTCTCTCCCTCTACATCTCCCTCTCCCTCTCACTCTCTCTCCCACTACCTCCCTCCCTCTCTCTCCCCTCTCTCTCCCCCTCCTTCCTTCTAATCCCCTATAATATCCCCTCCCTGGCTAATCATCCAATGATCTGTTAATTAGTGAACTGAACGTGTGCAATGACCCCAAATGACCCCTGATTATCCCCAGTGACCCCTGCTGAACCAGGAAGAACCCTCGCTGTGATGAAGTGAGACTTTGTCAGATCTCATTATCGATAAACACACACACACACACAGCACAGTCCCTGTAGAATTACACTTGGCCAAATCTCTCTTTTTCTCTGTTAAGATTGGCCTGATTAACAACTAGCTGCGGACCAAATGGCCTCATGAAAAGGGCTTTGTTCCAGAGGTGCAGTATATAGAGAATAGGGATCCGTTAGACCCTGTATATAGAGAATAGAGTGGCATTAGACCCTGTATATAGAGAATAGGGTGGTATTGACCCCAGTCTGAGATGCAGAGTTGAAGGAGAGGTTGGAGCCCAGTCTGAGATGGAGAGTTGAAGGAGAGGTTGGAGCCCAGTCTGAGATAGGGGGTTGAAGGAGCGATTGGAGCCCAGTCTGAGATGGAGAGTTGAAGGAGAGGTTGGAGCCCAGTCTGAGATAGGGGGTTGAAGGAGAGATTGGAGCCCAGTCTGAGATGGAGAGTTGAAGGAGAGGTTGGAGCCCAGTCTGAGATGGAGAGTTGAAGGAGAGATTGGAGCCCAGTCTGAGATAGGGGTTTGAAGGAGAGGTTGGAGCCCAGTCTGAGATGGAGAGTTGAAGGAGAGGTTGGAGCCCAGTCTGAGATGGAGAGTTGAAGGAGAGGTTGGAGCCCAGTCTGAGATAGGGGGTTGAAGGAGAGATTGGAGCCCAGTCTGAGATGGAGAGTTGAAGGAGAGGTTGGAGCCCAGTCTGAGATAGGGGGTTGAAGGAGAGATTGGAGCCCAGTCTGAGATGGAGAGTTGAAGGAGAGGTTGGAGCCCAGTCTGATATGGAGAGTTGAAGGAGAGATTGGAGCCCAGTCTGAGATAGGGGTTTGAAGGAGAGGTTGGAGCCCAGTCTGAGATGCAGAGTTGAAGGAGAGGTTGGAGCCCAGTCTGAGATGGAGAGTTGAAGGAGAGGTTGGAGCCCAGTCTGAGATGGTGAGTTGAAGGAGAGGTTGGAGCCCAGTCTGAGATGGAGAGGTGAAGGAGAGGTTGGAGCCCAGTCTGAGATAGGGGGTTGAAGGAGAGATTGGAGCCCAGTCTGAGATGGAGAGTTGAAGGAGAGGTTGGAGCCCAGTCTGAGATGGAGAGTTGAAGGAGAGGTTGGAGCCCAGTCTGAGATGGAGAGGTTGGAGCCCAGTCTGAGATGGAGAGTTGAAGGAGAGATTGGAGCCCAGTCTGAGATAGGGGTTTGAAGGAGAGGTTGGAGCCCAGTCTGAGATGCAGAGTTGAAGGAGAGGTTGGAGCCCAGTCTGAGATGGAGAGTTGAAGGAGAGGTTGGAGCCCAGTCTGAGATAGGGGGTTGAAGGAGAGATTGGAGCCCAGTCTGAGATGGAGAGTTGAAGGAGAGGTTGGAGCCCAGTCTGAGATGGAGAGTTGAAGGAGAGGTTGGAGCCCAGTCTGAGATAGGGGGTTGAAGGAGAGATTGGAGCCCAGTCTGAGATGGAGGGTTGAAGGAGAGGTTGGAGCCCAGTCTGAGATGGTGAGTTGAAGGAGAGAATCTGCTGGACAGATGTTTTGGTCTGTCAGTCTTTTTCCCCAACAGACACGCCCTTTAATCTCCACTACCGTGTGTGTGTGAGTCTGTGTGTGTCTGTGTGTGTGTGAGTCTGTGTGTGTCTGTGTGTGTGTGTGAGTCTGTGTGTGTCTGTGTGTGTGTGTGTTGTGGTGATGCGTGTCTCTTTTGTCCCACAGAGTAGAGATGTACACAACATCTCCATTACCGTACCGTCCAAAATGCACTGACAATGACTCATCTAGTTACATCACTGCTACCACAATAAACATGTTACACACCAGTAGAGACTGGTGGGAGGAGCCATTGAAAGAAGGGCTCATTGTAATGGCTGGAATGGAGTAAAAGGAACGGAGTCAAACACGTGAGTTCCATACATGTGTTTGATACGTTCCATTAATTCCATTTCCAGACATTACAATGAGCACGTCTTTCCATAGCTCCTCCCACCAGCCTCCTCTGCCACACACTGTCTTCCTCACTACACACCACTACACTACACTGCACTCACTACACTACACTACACTGCACTCACTACACTACACTACACACCACTACACTACACTACACTACACTACACTACACTACAATACACTACACTGCACTCACTACACTACACTGTACTCACTACACTACACTGCACACACTACACTACACTGCACTCACTACACTACACTACACTCACTGCACACCACTACACTGCACACACTACACTACACTGCACTCACTACACTACACTACACTCACTACACACCACTACACTACATTACACTGCACTCACTACACTACACTACACTGCACTCACTACACTACACTGCACTCACTACACTACACTACACTGCACTCACTACACTACACTGCACTACACTACACTACACTACACTACACTGCACTCACTACACTACACTACACTGCACTCACTAACCTACACTGCACTCACTACACTACACTACACTACACTGCACTACACTACAATACACTACACTGCACTCACTACACTACACTACACTACACTACACTACACTGTACTCACTACACTACACTACACTGCACTCACGACAATACACTACACTACACACACTGCACTCACTACAATACACTACACTGCACTCACTACACTACACTGCACTCACTATACTACACTACACTACACTCACTACACACCACTACACTACACTACAATACACTACACTGCACTCACTACACTACACTGTACTCACTACACTACACTGCACACACTACACTACACTGCACTCACTACACTACACTACACTCACTACACACCACTACACTGCACACACTACACTACACTGCACTCACTACACTACACTACACTCACTACACACCACTACATTACACTACACTACACTACACTGCACTCACTACACTACAGTACACTCACTACACACCACTACACTACATTACACTACACTACACTGCACTCACTACACTACACTGCGCTCACTACACTACACTACACTGCACTCACTACACTACACTGCACTACACTACACTACACTACACTACACTGTACTCACTACACTACACTACACTACACTGCACTTACTACACTACACTGCACTCACTATACTACACTACACTGCACTCACTACACTACACTGCACTACACTACACTACACTACACTACACTGTACTCACTACACTACACTACACTACACTGCACTACACTCACTACACACCACTACACTACACTACAATACACTACACTGCACTCACTACACTACACTGTACTCACTACACTACACTGCACACACTACACTACACTGCACTCACTACACTACACTACACTCACTACACACCACTACACTGCACACACTACACTACACTGCACTCACTACACTACACTACACTCACTACACACCACTACATTACACTACACTACACTACACTGCACTCACTACACTACAGTGCGCTCACTACACACTACACACATTACACTACACCACTGCACTCACACTACACTGCGCACTACACTACACTACACTGCACTCACTACACTACACTCACTACACTACACTACACTACACTGCACACACTACACTACACACACTACACTGCACTATACTACACTACACTGCACTCACTACACTACACTACACTACACTACACTACACTACACTGTACTCACTACACTACACTACACTACACTGCACTACACTCACTACACACCACTACACTGCACTCACAATACACTACACTGCACTCAATACACTACACTGTACTCACTACACTACACTGCACACACTACACTACACTGCACTCACTACACTACACTGCACTCACTACACACCACTACACTGCACACACTACACTACACTGCACTACACTACACTACACTCACTACACACACTACACTACACTACACTACACTACACTGCACTACACACACACTACACTCACTACACACCACTACACACATTACACTACACTACACTGCACTCACTACACTACACTGCGCTCACTACACTACACTACACTGCACTCACTACACTACACTGCACACACTACACTACACACTACACTACACTACACTACACTACACTGCACTACACTACACTACACTGCACTACTACACTACACTGCACACACTACACTACACTGCACTCACTACACTACACTACACACACACCACTACACTACATTACACTACACTACACTGCACTCACTACACTACACTGCGCACTACACTACACTACACTGCACTCACTACACTACACTGCACTACACTACACTACACTACATTACACTGCACTCACTACACTACACTACACTGCACTCACTACACTACACTGCACTCACTACACTACACTACACTGCACTCACTACACTACACTGCACTACACTACACTACACACACTACACTACACTGCACTCACTACACTACACTACACTGCACTCACTACACACACACACTACACTCACTACACACCACTACACTACACTACAATACACTGCACACACTACACTACACTGCACTCACTACACTACACTACACTCACTACACACACTACACTGCACACACTACACTACACTGCACTCACTACACTACACTACACTCACTGCACACCACTACACTCACACACACTACACTACACTGCACTCACTACACTACACTACACTCACTACACACCACTACACTACATTACACTACACTACACTGCACTCACTACACTACACTGCACTACACACTACACTACACTGCACTACACTACACTACACTACACTACACCACACACACTACACTACACTGCACTACACTACACTGCACACTACACTACACTGCACTCACTACACTACACTGCACACACTACACTACACTGCACTCACTACACTACACTACACTCTGCACACCACTACACTGCACACACTACACTACACTGCACTCACTACACACTACACTACACTCACTACACACCACACACTACACTACACTACACTACACTGCACTCACTACACTACACTGCACTACACTACACTACACTACACTGCACTCACTACACTACACTACACTGCACTCACTACACTACACTGCACTACACTACACTACACTACACTACACTGCACTCACTACACTACACTGCACTACACTACACTACACTGCACTCACTACACACTGCGCTCACTACACTACACTACACTGCACTCACTACACTACACACTACACTACACTGCACTCACTACACTACACTACACTGCACACTACACTACACTACACTGTACTCACTACACTACACTACACTGCACTCACTACACTACACTACACTACACTACACACTGCACTCACTACACTACACTACACTGCACTCACTACACTACACTGCACTCACTATACTACACTACACTACACTCACTACACTACTACACTACACTACACTACACTACAATACACTACACTGCACTCACTACACTACACTGTACTCACTACACTACACTGCACACACTACACTACACTGCACTCACTACACTACACTACACTCACTACACACCACTACATTACACTACACTACACTACACTACACTGCACTCACTACACTACAGTACACTCACTACACACCACTACACTCACTACACTACACTACACTGCACTCACTACACTACACTGCACTCACTACACTACACTACACTGCACTCACTACACTACACTGCACTACACTACACTACACTACACTACACTGCACACACTACACTACACTACACTACACTGCACACTACACACTACACTGCACTACACACTACACTACACTGCACTCACTACACTACACTACACTGCACTCACTACACTACACTACACTACACTGCACTCACTACACTACACTGCACTCACTACACTACACTACACTGCACTCACTACACTACACTACACTGCACTACAATACACTACACTGCACTCACTACACTACACTACACTACACTACACTGTACTCACTACACTACACTACACTGCACTCACTACACTACACTACACTGCACTACACACCACTCACTACACTACACTGCACTCACTACAATACACTACACACACTACACCACACTACACTACACTGCACTCACTACACTACACTACACTACACTGCACTCACTACACTACACTACACTACACTGCACTCACTACACTACACTGCACACACTACTACACTGCACTCACACACTACACTACAATACACTACACTGCACTCACTACACTACACTGCACTCACTACACTACACTGCACACACACACACACTCACTACACTGCACTACACTGCACTACACTACACTACACTACACTACACTACACTGCACTCACTACACTACACTACACACACTACACCACACCACACTACACTGCACTCACTACACTACACTACACACACTACACACCACTACACACATTACACTGCACACTCACTACACTACACTGCACACCACTGCACATTACACTACACTACACACACTACACTACAATACACTGCACTCACAACACTACACAACACTACACTACACTGCACTCATTCATACACTACACACACTACACTACACTACACTGCACTCACTACAATACACTACACAACACACACTACAATACACTACACAACACACACTACAATACACTACACAACACATACTACAATACACTACACACACTACAATACACTACACTAAACTACACTGCACTACACACACTGCACTCACTACAATACACATCACCCTCTACACTACAATACACTGCACTACACACACTACACTACACACACTACACAACACTTCAATACACTACACTGCACTCACTACAATACACTACACAACACACACTACTCCTCAATACACTACACAACACTTCAATACACTACACAACACACACTACACTACACTACACACACTGCACTCCCTACAATACACAACACCCTCTACACTACAATACACTGCACTACACACACTACACTGCACACACTACACTACACACTGCACACTACACACACACTACACTACACTACACTACACTACACTACACTACACTACACTACACTGCACTACACTACACTGCACTACACAACACACACTACACTACAATACACTACACAACACTACAATACACTACACTACACACTACACACTGCACTACACTACACTGCACTCACTACACTACATTACACTACACTACACTACTCTACACTGCACTCACTACAATACACTACACTACACACACTACACTACACTACACACACTACAACACACTACTCTACACTACACTACATTACACTACACTACACTACTCTACACCACACTACTCTACACTGCACTACACTACCCTGCTCTACACTACTCTACACCACACTACTCTACACTACACTACACTACGCTACTCTACACTACACTACACCACTATACACTACACCACACTACACTACACTACTCTACACCACACTACTCTACTCTATATTACACCACACTACTCTACTGTATATGACACTACACTACACCACACTACACTACACTACACTACAGTACGCTACTCTACACTACACTACACCACTATACACTACACCACACTACACTACACTACTCTACACCACACTACTCTACTCTATATTAACCACACTACTCTACTCTATTACTCTATATTACTCTAAACTATACTACACCACACTACACTACACTACTCTACACTATACTACACTACACTACACTACTCTACTACACTACTCTACACCACACTACTCTACTCTATACTACACTACACTACACCACTATACACTACACCACACTACACTACACTGCACTCACTACACTACACTACACTACACTGCACTCACTACACTACAATACACTGCACACACTTTCACTAAACTGCACTCACTGCACTGCACTCATTACAATACACTACACACACTACAGTACAATACACTGCACTCACAACACTACACAACACTACACTACACTGTACTCATTACAATACACTACACACACTACACTACACTACACTACACTGCACTCACTACAATACACTACACAACACACACTACAATACACTACACAACACACACTACAATACACTACACACACTACAATACACTACACTACACACACTACACTCACTACAATACAATACTCCTCAATACACTACACAACACCTCAATACACTACACAACACACACTACACTACACTACACACACTGCACTCCCTACAATACACAACACCTCTACACTACAATACACTGCACTACACACACTACACTACACACACTACACTACACTACACACACTACAACACACTACTCTACACTACACTACACTACATTACACTACACTACACTACTCTACACCACACTACTCTACACTACACTACACTACACTACACACACTACAACACACTACTCTACACTACACTACACTACTCTATACTACACTACACCACTCTGCACCACACTACTCTACACTACACTACACTACGCTACTCTACACTACACTACACCACTATACACTACACACACACACACTACACTACACACCACACTGCACTCCCTACATTACACCACACCTCTACTGTACAATGACACTACACTACACCACACTACACTACACTACGCTACACTACACTACACTACATACACTACAACACTATACTACACCACACTACACTACACTACACTACACTACACTACACTACACTGCACTAACCTACACTACTCTACACCACACTACTCTACTCTATACTACACTACACTACACCACTATACACTACACCACAATACACTACACTATAATACATTACACTACACTACACTACTCTACACTACACTACTCTACACTACACTACACTACACTACACTCACTACACACCACTACACTACACTACACTACACTACACTACACTACACTGCACTCACTACACTACACTGCACTCACTACACTACACTACACTGCACTCACTACACTACACTACACTGCACTACACTACAATACACTATACTGCACTCACTACACTACACTACACTGCACTCACTACACTACACTGTTCTCACTACACTACACTGCACACACTACACTACACTGCACTCACTACACTACACTACACTCACTACACACCACTACACTACACTGCAATCACTACACTACACTACACTGCACTCACTACACTACACTGCACTACACTACACTACACTGCACTCACTACAATACACTACACACACTACACCACACCACACTACACTACACTACACTGCACTCACTACACTACACTACACTACACTACACTACACACACTACACTACAAAACACAACACACACAACACACACTGCACTCACTACAATACACTGCACACACTACACTACACTGCACTAACTACACTACACTACACTACACTACACACACTACACTACAATACACAACACACACAACACACACTGCACTCACTACAATACACTACACACACTACACTACAATACACTGCACTCACAACACTACACTACACACACTACACTACACTGCACTCACTACAATACACTACACAACACACACTAATATACACTACACAACACACACTACAATACACTACACAACACACACTACAATACACTACACTAAACTACACTGCACTACACACACTGCACTCACTACAATACACTACACCTCAATACACTACAAAACACCTCAATAACCTACACAACACACACTACACTACACTACACACACTGCACTCCCTACAATACACAACACTCTCTACTCTACAATACACTGCACTACACACACTACACTACACACACTACAACACACTACTCTACACTACAGTACACTACACTACATTACACTACACTACACTACTCTACACCACACTACACTACACTACACTACACCACTATACACTACACCACACTACACTACACCACTATACACACTACCACACTACAACACTACTATACACTAAGCTACTCTACACTACACTACACCACACTACACACACTACACTACACTACACTACACTACACTACACACACTACACTACACACTACACAACACTACACCACACTACACTACACTACACAACTCTACACCACACTACACTCTAACAATACACAACACTAAACTACAACACCACACTATAATACACTACACTATAACACTACACTACTCACACCACACTACTATAACACACACTACACCAATACACTACACCACACTACACTACACATACACATTACACTACACTACTCTACACTACACTACACTACACACACTACACTACAATACACAACACACACAACACACACTGCACTCACTACAATACACTGCACACACTACACTACACTGCACTCACTACACTACACTACACTACACTACACACACTACACTACAATACACAACACACACAACACACACTGCACTCACTACAATACACTACACACACTACACTACAATACACTGCACTCACAACACTACACTACACTGTACTCATTATAATACACTACACAACACTACAATACACAACACTACACTACACTACACTGCACTCACTACAATACACTACACAACACACACTAATATACACTACACAACACACACTACAATACACTACACAACACACACTACAATACACTACACACACTACACTACACACAACACTACACTACACACACACACTACATACACACTACAACACACACTACAATACACTACACAACACACACTACACTACACTACACTACACACACTGCACTCCCTACAATACACAACACTCTCTACACTACAATACACTGCACTACACACACTACACTACACACACTACACTACACTACACACACTGCACTCCCTACAATACACAACACTCTACTCTACAATACACTGCACTACACACACTACACTACACTACAGTACACTACACTACATTACACTACACTACACTACTCTACACCACACTACACTACACTACTCTACACCACACTACGCTACTCTACACTACACCACTATACACTACACCACACTACACTACACTACTATACACTAAGCTACTCTACACTACACTACACTACTATACACTAAGCTACACTACACTACACTACACCACTATACACTACACCACACTACACTACACTACTCTACACTACACTACACTACACTACACTACACTACTATACACTAAGCTACTCTACACTACACTACACCACTATACACTACACCACACTACACTACACTACTCTACACCACACTACTCTACTCTAACACTACACAACTCTAAACTATACTACACCACACTATACTACACTACACTATACTACACTACACTACTCTACACCACACTACTCTACTCTATACTACACTACACTACACCACTATACACTACACTACACCACACTACACTACACTACACTACTCTATACTACACTACACTACACTACTCTATACTACACTACACTACACACTCTACACCACACTACACTACTCTACACTACACTACACACACAACACTCACTACACTACAATACACTACACTACACTACACTACACTACACCACACTACACTACACTACACTGCACTACACTACACACACTACACTACACTACACACACTACACTACACTACACTACACACACACTACAGTACATTACACTACACACACTACACTACACCACATACACTACACCACACTACACTACACTACACTACATTACACTACACTACACTACACACACACTACTATACACTACACAACACTAAACTATACACTACACCACACTACACTACACTACACTACACACACTACACTACACTACACTACACTACACTACACTACACTATACTACACCACACACACTACACTACTCTACACACTACTACACACACTACACTACACTACACACTACACCACACTACACTATACACACTATATACTACACTACACTACACTACTCTATACTACACTACACCACATACACTACACTACACTACACCACACTACACTAACTACACCACACTACACCTACACTACACACACACTACACTACACTGCAACACTACACTACACTACACTACTATACTACACTACTCTACACTACACTACACTACACTACACCACACTACACTACACTACTCTACACTACACTACACTACACTACACTACACCACACTACACTACACAACACACACTACCACACTACACACACACACTACACTACACCACACACTAACTATACTACACTACACAACACTACACTACACTATACTACACAACACACACTACACTACACTACTATACACTACAATACACTACACAACACACACTACAATACACTACACTACACTATACTACACTAACACACTACAATACACTACACTACACACACTACACTACACTACACTGCACTACCCTACTTACAATACACTACACTACACTACTATACACTACACTGCATACACTACACAACACACACACTACAATACACCACTACACTACACACACTACACAACTACACACACCACACCTCTACACACTACACAATACACTGTACACTACACTACACTACACCACACTACACACACTACTCCCTACACATACACTACTATACACTACACAACAATAAACAACACTACACACACTACACTACACACACTACACTACACACTACACTGCATACACTACACTACACTCTAAACTATACTACACCACACTACACACACTACACTACTCTACACACACTACACTACACACTCTACACCACACAATACACTACACACTACACCACTATACACTACACCACACTACACTACACTATACTACATTACACTACACTACTTCTACACTACACTACACTACACTACACTACACTACACCACACTACACACACTACACTACACTACACTACACTACACTACACCACACTACACTACTACACTACACTACTACACTACACTACACTATACTACACTACACTACTACTACACTACACTACTCTACACTACACAACACTACACTACACTACACTACACTACACTACACACACTACACTACAACTACACTACACACACCACATACACTACACTCACTACAATACACTGCACTACATTACACTACACTACACTACACTACACTACACTACACACACACTACAATACACAACACAACACACACACACTGCACTACACTACACACACTACACACTACACTACACCACTACACACACTACACACACTACACTACAACTACTACACACACAACACACACTGCACTCACTACAATACACTACACTACACTATATACACTACACAACACACACTACACTACACTACAACACACACTACATACACTACACCACACTACACACACACACACTGCACCCTACAATACACTACACTCTCTACACTACATATACACTGCACCACACTACACTCACAACACACACTACAACACACACACTACACTACAGTACACACACTACATTACACTACACTACACTACTCTACACCACACTACACTACACTACCTACACCACACTACACTACACTACACTACACTACACCACTATACACTACACCACACTACACTACACTACAATACACTACACTACACTACACTACACTACATACACAAGCTACACTACACTACACTACACACCACTACACTACACCACACTACACTACACTACACTACACTACACTACACTACACTGCACTCACTACACTACACCACTATACACTACACCACACTACACTACACTACTACACTACAGCCACACTACACTACACTCTATTACACATACAACTACACTACACTACAATACACTATACTACACTACACACAACACTACACTACACACACACACTCTACTACTACACTACACTACACACATACACTACACCACACTACACTACACTACACTACATTGCACTCACTACTACTACATACACTACACTACACACACACACTACAATACACAACACACAACACACACTGCACTACACTACACACACACACACTACACTACACTACACTCACTACACACACTACACTACACTACACACACACACTACAATACACTACACACACTACACTACACACTGCACTTCACTACACTACACTACACACACACATACAATACACTGCACTCACTACACTACACACACACCTTATAATACACTACACAACACAATACACAACACTACACTACACACACTGCACACACTACAATACACTACACACACTACACTACACTACACTACACTGCACTACACTACACTACACTTACAACACTACACTACACTACACACACTGCACTCACTACACTACACTACACAACACACACTATACACACACACACTACACCACACTACACTACACACACTACACTACACTACAACACTACACTACCCTATAATACACTACACCACTATACACCACAATACACTACACTATACACACTACACCACACTACACTACACTACACTACACACACTACACTACACCACACTACACTACACCACACTACACACTACTCTACAATACACTACACCACACACACTACACTACACTACACACACTACAACACACTACTCTACACTACACTACACTACACTAAGCACTCTACACTACACTACACCACTATACACTACACCACACTACACTACACTACTCTACACCACACTACTCTACTCTATATTGCACCACACTACTATACACTACACAACACTAAACTATACTACACCACACTACACTACACTACACTACATACACTACAGCTATACTATACTACACTACACTACACTAGACTACACTACTCTAAACTATACTACACCACACTACACTACACTACTCTACACTACACTACACCACACTACACCACACTACACCACACTACACCACACTATACTACACTACACTACACTACACTATACTACACTACACCACACTACACTACAAACTACACTACACCACACTACACCACACTACACTATACTACACTACACTACTACACTACACTACACTACTCTATACTACACTACTCTACACTACACTACTATACTACACTACACCACACTACAATACTACTTATACTACACTACTTATACTACACACCACTCTACACACACTACACTACACTACACTACACACAATACACCACTACACACACTAACTACACTACACTATACTACACTACACAACACTACACTACACACCAAACTACACACACTACTATACACTACACTACACTCACTACACTACACTACACACACTACACTACATATACTACACTACACCACACTACACTACTATACTACTCTACACCACACACACTAACTACACTGCACTACACACCACACTACACTACACACTATACACTACACTACTATACACTAACACTACAAACACTACACCACTATACACTACACCACACTACACTACACTGCACTACACCACACTACACTACACATTACACACACTACTACTGTATACACTACACAACACACACTACACTACACTACACAACACACACTACAATACACTACACACTCTAAACTATACTACACCACACTACACTACACTACACTACAATACACTACACACTCAATACACTACAAAACACCTCAACTATACTACACCACACTACACTACACTACACTACTCTACACTGCACACTACACAACACTACTCTACACCACACTGCTCTACACTATACTACACTAGACCACTATACACACACCACACTACACTACACTACACTACATTACACTCACACTACTCTACACTACACTACTCTACACTACACTCACACTACACCACACTACACCACACTACACTACACTACTCTACACTACACTACACCACACTACACTACACTATACTACACTACACCACACTACACTACACTACTACTACACTACACTACACTACACACTACACTACACCACTACACTACACTACACCACACCACAACTACACTACACACTACAATACACTACACTACACACACTACACAACACTACACTGCACTCCACTACAATACACAACACTACACCACACTACACTACATACTATACACTGCACTACACACACTACACTACACACACCACCACACTACACTACACTACATTACACTACACTACACTACTCTACACTACACTACACTACACTACTCTATACACACACACTACTACACTACTACTCTACACTACACCTCTACATACACTACACCACACTACACTACACCACTACACTCTACACCACCAGCTACACACACTACACTACACTACTACATACACTACACCAAGCTACACACTACACTACACACCACTACACTACACACTACACCACACTACACTACACACTACACTACACTACACTACACCACACTACACTACACTACCACACACTCACTACACCACAGCTACTCTACACTACACTACACCACTACATACACTACACCACACTACACCACACCACTATACTACACCACACTATACTACACTACTCTATATTACACCACACTACTATACACTACACAACTCTAAACTATACTACACACTACACTACTCACTACTACACACTACACTACACTTTACTAAACTACACTACACTACACCACACTACTCTACTCTATACTACACTACACTACACCACTATACACTACACTACACCACACTACACTACACTACACCACACTACACTATACTCTACACTACACTACACTACTCTACACTACACTACACACCACTACACCACATTCTACACCTACACTACTCTATACTACACACACACTACACCACTACACTACACTACACTACACTACACACACTACACTACTCTACACTACACTACACCACACTACACTACACTATACTACACTACACCACACTACACTAACACTACACTATACTACACTACACTACACTACACTACTCTACACACTACACCACACTACACTGGCACTACACTACACTACACTACTATACACTAAGCTACTCTACACTACACTACACCACTATACACTACACCACACTACACTACACTACTCTACACCACACTACTCTACTCTAACACCACACTACTACTACACACACACTACACTACACTATACTACACTACACTACTCTACACCACACT
Organism: Oncorhynchus nerka; assembly: GCF_034236695.1. Classification (NCBI taxonomy): domain Eukaryota; kingdom Metazoa; phylum Chordata; class Actinopteri; order Salmoniformes; family Salmonidae; genus Oncorhynchus; species Oncorhynchus nerka. Next base: position 9,523,325 of record NC_088407.1, read on the forward strand.
ACTCTACTCTATACTACACTACACTACACCACTATACACTACACCACACTACACTACACTATACTACATTACACTACACTACTCTACACTACACTACACTACACACACTACACTACAATACACAACACACACAACACACACTGCACTCACTACAATACACTGCACACACTACACTACACTGCACTCACTACACTACACTACTATATACTACTCTATACTACACTACACCACACTATACTACACTACACCACACTACACTACACCACACTACACTACTCTATACTATTCTACACCACACTACACTACACTACTCTATACTACACTACAACACACTACTCTACATACTACACTACACTACATTACACTACACTACACTACACTACACCACACTACACTACACTACTCTATACCACACTACACCTACACTACACTACACTACACCACTACACTACACCACACTACACTACACTACTATACAATACACCACTCTACACTACACTACAACTACACACTACTCTACACTACACTACACCACTATACACCACACTACACTATACTACTACACTACAACACTACACTACACTACTATACACTACTTACACTACACTACACCACTATACACTACACTACACTACACTACACTACTCTACACCACACTACACTACTCTAACACTACTAAACTATACTACACCACACTACACTACACTACACTACTTTTTACACACCTACACCACACTACACTACTGTATACTACACTACACTACACCACTATACACTGCAACACTACTCTACACTACACTACACTACACTATACACTACACCACACTACACTACACTACTCTACACCAACACACACTGCACACTACAATACACCACACTACACTACACTGCACTCACTACACTACACTACACCACACTACACTACACTACACTACACTACACTACACTACTATACAATACTACACTAAACTACACTACTACACCACACTACTCACACACACACTACACTACACACCACACTACCACTACACTACACTACACTGCACTACACTACACTACACAACACACACTATATACACCACACACACACTACACTACACTACACTACACTACTCTACACTACACTAAACTACACTACACCACACTGCACTCACTCTACATACACTACACTACAAAAACACCACTATACACCACACCACACTACACTACACTACTACTACATTACACAACACTCTACACTACACTGCACTACTACACACACTACACTACACCACACTACACCACACTACACTACACTACTACACCACACCACACTACACTACTCTACACCACACTACACACTACACACTACACCACTATACACTACACCACACTACACTACACTACTATACACACCTACACTACACTACACTACTATACACTAAGCTACACTACACTACACTACACTATACTCTACACCACACTACACTACACTACTCTACACTACACTACACCACACTACACTACACTGAGCTACTCTACACTACACTACACCACTATACACTACACCACACTACACTACACTACTCTACACCACACTACTCTACTCTATATTACACCACACTACTATACACTACACAACTCTAAACTATACTACACCACACTACACCACACTACACTACACTTTACTACACTACACTACTCTACACCACACTACTCTACTCTATACTACACTACACTACACCACTATACACTACACTACACCACACTACACTACACTACACTACTCTATACTACACTACACTACACTACTCTATACTACACTACACCACTCTACACCACACTACACTACTCTATACTACACTACACCACACTACACTACACTACACTACACCACACTACACTACTCTATACTACACTACACCACACTACACTACTCTATACTACACTACACACACTACACTACACTACACTACACTACACTACACTACTCTACACTACACTACAGTACTATACACTAAGCTACTCTACACTACACTACACCACTATACACTACACCACACTACACTACACTACTCTACACCACACTACTCTACTCTATATTGCACCACACTACTATACACTACACAACACTAAACTATACTACACCACACTACACTACACTACACTATACTACACTACACTACACACTAGACTACACTACTCTAAACTATACTACACCACACTACACTACACTACTCTACACTACTCTACACTACACTACTCTACACCACACTACACCACACTACACTACACTACTATATACTACACTACACTACACTACTCTATACTACACTACACCACACTACACTACACTACACTACACCACACTACACTACTCTACACCACACTACACCACACTACACTACACTACTCTATACTACACTACACTACACTACTCTATACTACACTACTCTACACTACACTACTCTATACTACACTACACCACACTACACTACACTACTCTATACTACACTACTCTATACTACACTACACCACTCTACACCACACTACACTACACTACTCAACACTACACTACACCACTCTACACCACACTAAACTACACTACTCTATACTACACTACACAACACTACACTACTCTATACTACTCTACACCAAACTACACTACACTACTATACACTACTTTACACTACACTACACTACACTACTCTACACTACACTACTCTATACTACACTACACCACACTACACTACTCTATACTACTCTACACCACACTACACTACACTACACTACACTACTTTACACCACACTACACTACACTACTATACACTACACTACTATACACTAAGCTACTCTACACTACACTACACCACTATACACTACACCACACTACACTACACTACTCTACACCACACTACTCTACTCCATATTACACCACACTACTCTACTGTATACTACACTACACTACACCACACTACACTACACTACGCTACTCTACACTACACTACTATACACTACACAACTCTAAACTATACTACACCACACTACACTACACTACACTACACTACACTATACTACACTGCACTACACTACACTACACTACTCTAAACTATACTACACCACACTACACTACACTACACTACTCTACACTACTCTACACTACACTACTCTACACCACACTACTCTACTCTATACTACACTAGACCACTATACACCACACCACACTACACTACACTATACTACATTACACTACACTACTCTACACTACACTACTCTACACTACACTACACTACACCACACTACACCACACTACACTACACTACTCTATACTACACTACACCACACTACACTACTCTATACTACACTACACCACACTACACTACTCTATACTACACTACACTACACCACACTACACTACTCTATACTACACTACACCACACTACACTACTCTATACTACACTACACTACACTACACTACAACATACTCTACACTACACCACACTACACTACTCTACACTATACTACACTACACCACACTACACTACTCTATACTACACTACACTACTCTACACTACACTACTCTACACACCACACTACACCACACACTACACTATACAACACTACTCTACACTACACTACACTACACTACACTACTCTACACTATACAAAACTACTCTACACTACTATACACTACACCGCTCTATACTACACCACTATACACTACACTACACTACACTAACCTACTCTACACCACACAACACTACTCTACACTACACTACACCACACTACACTACACCACACTATACTACACTACACTACACTACTCTATACTACACTACACCACACTACACTACTCTATACTACACTACACCACTCTACACCACACAACACTACTCTACACTACACTACACTACACCACACTACACTACACCACACTATACTGCACTACACTACACTACTCTATACTACACTACTCTATACTACACTACACCACACTACACTACACCACACTACACTACACTATACTACACACTACACCACACTACACTACTCTATACTACACTACACACTACTACACTACTCTACACCACACTACACTACTCTATACTACACTACACCACACTACACTACTCTACACTACACTACACTACTCTACACTACACTACTCTACACCACACTACTCTACTCTATACTACACTACACCACTCTACACCACACAACACTACTCTACACTACACTACACTACACTACACCACACTACACCACACTATACTACACTACACTACACTACTCTATACTACACTACACCACACTACACTACTCTATACTACACTACACCACACTACACTACTCTATACTACTCTACACCACACTACACTACACCACACTACTACACTACACCACACTACACTACTCTATACTACACTACACTACACTACACTACTCTACACTACACTACACTACACCACACTACACTACACCACACTACACCACACTATACTACACTACACTACACTACTCTATACTACACTACACCACACTATACTACACTACACACACTACTAAACTATACTACTCTACACCACACTACACTACTCTATACTACACCACACCACACTACACTACTCTACACTAACACTACACCACACTACACTACACTACACCACACTACACTACTACACCACACTACACTACACTACTACACTATACTACACTACTCTATACTACACTACACCACACTACACTACTCTATACTACACTACACCACACTACACTACTCTATACTACACTACACCACACTACACTACTCTATACTACACTACACCACACTACACTACTCTATACTACTCCACACCACACTACACTACTCTATACTACACTACACCACACTACACTACTCTATACTACACTACACCACACTACACTACTCTATACTACACTACACCACACTACACTACACCACACTACACTCTATACTACACTACACTACACTACTCTATACTACACTACACACACACTACACTACTACTTCTACACTACACACACTACACTACACTACTCTATACTACACTACACCACACTACACTACTCTATACTACACTACACCACACTACACTACTCTATACTATACTACACTACACTACACTACACCACACGCTCTACACTACACTACTCTACACTACACTACACCACACTACACTACTCTATACTACACTACACCACACTACACTACTCTATACTACACTACACTACTCTACACTACACCGCTCTATACTACACTACACTACACTACTCTACACTACACTACACCACACTACACTACTCTATACTACACTACACTACTCTACACTACACTACTCTACACTACACCGCTCTATACTACACTACACCACACTACACAACTCTATACTACACTACACTACTCTATACTACACTACACCACACTACACTACTCTATACTACACTACACCACACTACACTACTCTATACTACACTACACTACACTACTCTACACTACACTACTCTACACTACACTACTCTACACTACACTACACCACACTACACTACTCTATACTACACTACACCACACTACACTACTCTATACTACACTACACTACTCTACACTACACCGCTCTATACTACACTATACTACACTACTCTACACTACACTACACCACACTACACTACTCTATACTACACTACACTACTCTACACTACACTACTCTACACTACACCGCTCTATACTACACTACACTACACTACTCTACACTACACCACTCTACACCACACTACACTACTCTATACTACACTACACCATACTACACTACTCTATACTACACTACACTACACTACTCTATACTACACTACACCACACTACACTACTCTATACTACACTACACCACACTACACTACTCTACACTACACTACACTACTCTACACTACTCTACACTACACCGCTCTATACTACACTACACTACACTACTCTACACTACACTACACCACACTACTCTATACTACTCTACACCACACTACACTACACTACTCTACACTACACCGCTCTATACTACACCACACTACACTACTCTATACTACTCTACACCACACTACACTACACTACTCTATACTACACTACTCTACACTACACTACACTACACTACACTACACTACTATACACTACACCGCTCTATACTACACTACACTACACTACTCTACACTACACTACTCTACACCACACTACACTACACTACTCTATACTACACTACACCACACTACACTACTCTATACTACTCTACACCACACTACTCTACACTACACTACACCACTCTACACCACACTACACTACACTACTCTATACTACACTACACCACACTACACTACTCTATACTACTCTACACCACACTACACTACACTACTCTATACTACTCTACACCACACTACTCTACACTACACTACACTACAGTACTCTATACTACACTACACTACACCACTCTACACCACACTACACTACACTACTCTATACTACACCACACCACTCTACACTACACTACACTACACCACACTACACTACACCACACTACACTACAGTACTCTATACTACACTACACTACACCACTCTATACTACACTACACTACTCTACACTACAGTACTCTATACTACAATACACCACACTACACTACACTACTCTACACTATACAACACTACTCTATACTACACTACACCACACTACACTACTATACACTACACCCCACTACACTACACTACTCTACACTATACAACACTACTCTATACTACTCTACACCACACTACACTACTCTATACTACTCTACACCACACTACACTACACTACTCTATACTACATTTACATTTACATTTAAGTCATTTAGCAGACGCTCTTATCCAGAGCGACTTACAAATTGGTGCATTCACCTTATGACATCCAGTGGAACAGTAGTGCATCTAACTCTTTTAAGGGGGGGGGGTGAGAGGGATTACTTTATCCTATCCTAGGTATTCCTTAAAGAGGTGGGGTTTCAGGTGTCTCCGGAAGGTGGTGATTGACTCCGCTGTCCTGGCATCGTGAGGGAGTTTGTTCCACCATTGGGGGGCCAGAGCAGCGAACAGTTTTGACTGGGCTGAGCGGGAACTGTACTTCCTCAGTGGTAGGGAGGCGAGCAGGCCAGAGGTGGATGAACGCAGTGCCCTTGTTTGGGTGTAGGGCCTGATCAGAGCCTGGAGGTACTGAGGTGCCGTTCCCCTCACAGCTCCGTAGGCAAGCACCATGGTCTTGTAGCGGATGCGAGCTTCAACTGGAAGCCAGTGGAGAGAGCGGAGGAGCGGGGTGACGTGAGAGAACTTGGGAAGGTTGAACACCAGACGGGCTGCGGCGTTCTGGATGAGTTGTAGGGGTTTAATGGCACAGGCAGGGAGCCCAGCCAACAGCGAGTTGCAGTAATCCAGACGGGAGATGACAAGTGCCTGGATTAGGACCTGCGCCGCTTCCTGTGTGAGGCAGGGTCGTACTCTGCGGATGTTGTAGAGCATGAACCTACAGGAAAGGGCCACCGCCTTGATGTTAGTTGAGAACGACAGGGTGTTGTCCAGGATCACGCCAAGGTTCTTAGCGCTCTGGGAGGAGGACACAATGGAGTTGTCAACCGTGATGGCGAGATCATGGAACGGGCAGTCCTTCCCGGGAGGAAGAGCAGCTCCGTCTTGCCGAGGTTCAGCTTGAGGTGGTGATCCGTCATCCACACTGATATGTCTGCCAGACATGCAGAGATGCGATTCGCCACCTGGTCATCAGAAGGGGGAAAGGAGAAGATTAATTGTGTGTCGTCTGCATAGCAATGATAGGAGAGACCATGTGAGGTTATGACAGAGCCAAGTGACTTGGTGTATAGCGAGAATAGGAGAGGGCCTAGAACAGAGCCCTGGGGGACACCAGTGGTGAGAGCACGTGGTGTGGAGACGGATTCTCGCCACGCCACCTGGTAGGAGCGACCTGTCAGGTAGGACGCAATCCAAGCGTGGGCCGCGCCGGAGATGCCCAACTCGGAGAGGGTGGAGAGGAGGATCTGATGGTTCACAGTATCGAAGGCAGCCGATAGGTCTAGAAGGATGAGAGCAGAGGAGAGAGAGTTAGCTTTAGCAGTGCGGAGCGCCTCCGTGATACAGAGAAGAGCAGTCTCAGTTGAATGACTAGTCTTGAAACCTGACTGATATGGATCAAGAAGGTCATTCTGAGAGAGATAGTGGGAGAGCTGGCCAAGGACGGCACGTTCAAGAGTTTTGGAGAGAAAAGAAAGAAGGGATACTGGTCTGTAGTTGTTGACATCGGAGGGATCGAGTGTAGGTTTTTTCAGAAGGGGTGCAACTCTCGCTCTCTTGAAGACGGAAGGGACGTAGCCAGCGGTCAGGGATGAGTTGATGAGCGAGGTGAGGTAAGGGAGAAGGTCTCCGGAAATGGTCTGGAGAAGAGAGGAGGGGATAGGGTCAAGCGGGCAGGTTGTTGGGCGGCCGGCCGTCACAAGACGCGAGATTTCATCTGGAGAGAGAGGGGAGAAAGAGGTCAGAGCACAGGGTAGGGCAGTGTGAGCAGAACCAGCGGTGTCGTTTGACTTAGCAAACGAGGATCGGATGTCGTCGACCTTCTTTTCAAAATGGTTGACGAAGTCATCTGCAGAGAGGGAGGAGGGGGGGGGGGTGGGATTCAGGAGGGAGGAGAAGGTGGCAAAGAGCTTCCTAGGGTTAGATGCAGATGCTTGGAATTTAGAGTGGTAGAAAGTGGCTTTAGCAGCAGAGAGAGAAGAGGAAAATGTAGAGAGGAGGGAGTGAAAGGATGCCAGGTCCGCAGGGAGGCGAGTTTTCCTCCATTTCCGCTCGGCTGCCCGGAGCCCTGTTCTGTGAGCTCGCAATGAGTCGTCGAGCCACGGAGCGGGAGGGGAGGACCGAGCCGGCCTGGAGGATAGGGGACATAGAGAGTCAAAGGATGCAGAAAGGGAGGAGAGGAGGGTTGAGGAGGCAGAATCAGGAGATAGGTTGGAGAAGGTTTGAGCAGAGGGAAGAGATGATAGGATGGAAGAGGAGAGAGTAGCGGGGGAGAGAGAGCGAAGGTTGGGACGGCGCGATACCATCCGAGTAGGGGCAGTGTGGGAAGTGTTGGATGAGAGCGAGAGGGAAAAGGATACAAGGTAGTGGTCGGAGACTTGGAGGGGAGTTGCAATGAGGTTAGTGGAAGAACAGCATCTAGTAAAGATGAGGTCGAGAGTATTTCCTGCCTTGTGAGTAGGGGGGAAGGTGAGAGGGTGAGGTCAAAAGAGGAGAGGAGTGGAAAGAAGGAGGCAGAGAGGAATGAGTCAAAGGTAGACGTGGGGAGGTTAAAGTCGCCCAGAACTGTGAGAGGTGAGCCGTCCTCAGGAAAGGAGCTTATCAAGGCATCAAGCTCATTGATGAACTCTCCGAGGGAACCTGGAGGGCGATAAATGATAAGGATGTTAAGCTTGAAAGGGCTGGTAACTGTGACAGCATGGAATTCAAAGGAGGCGATAGATAGATGGGTAAGGGGAGAAAGAGAGAATGACCACTTGGGAGAGATGAGGATCCCGGTGCCACCACCCCGCTGACCAGAAGCTCTCGGGGTGTGCGAGAACACGTGGGCAGACGAAGAGAGAGCAGTAGGAGTAGCAGTGTTGTCTGTGGTGATCCATGTTTCCGTCAGTGCCAAGAAGTCGAGGGACTGGAGGGAGGCATAGGCTGAGATGAACTCTGCCTTGTTGGCCGCAGATCGGCAGTTCCAGAGGCTACCGGAGACCTGGAACTCCACGTGGGTCGTGCGCGCTGGGACCACCAGATTAGGTGGCCGCGGCCACGCGGTGTGGAGCGTTTGTATGGTCTGTGCAGAGAGGAGAGAACAGGGATAGACAGACACATAGTTGACAGGCTACACAAGAGGCTACGCTAATGCAAAGGAGATTGGAATGACAAGTGGACTACACGTCTCGAGTGTTCAGAAAGTTAAGCTTACGTAGCAAGAATCTTATTGACTAAAATGATTAAAATGATACAGCACTGCTGAAGTAGGCTAGCTGGCAGAGGCTGCGTTGTTGACTATGTAGGCTAGCTGGCAGTGGCTGCGTTGTTGACACTACACTAATCAAGTCGTTCCGTTGAGTGTAATAGTTTCTACTGTGCTGCTATTCGGGGCTAGCTGGCTAGCTAGCAGTGTTGATTACGTTACGTTGCGTTAAAAGAACGACAATAGCTGGCTAGCTAACCTAGGAAATCGCTCTAGACTACACAATTATCTTTGATACAAAGACGGCTATGTAGCTAGCTATGTAGCTAGCTACGATCAAACAAATCAAGCCGTTGTACTGTAATGAAATGAAATGAAAAAATGTGATACTACCTGTGGAGCGAAGCGAAATGCGACCGGGTTGTTGAGTGCGGAAGTTCTGTTCGGTAGATGTTGGCTAGCTGTTGGCTAGCTAGCAGTGTCTCCTACGTTAAGGACGACAAATAGCTGGCTAGCTAACCTCGGTAAATTAAGATAATCACTCTAAAACTACATACTCTAAACTACACAATTATCTTGGATACGAAGACAGCAAAGACAACTATGTAGCTAGCTAACACTACACTAATCAAGTCGTTCAGTTGAGTGTAATAGTTGTGCTGCTAATCGGTAGACGGTGGACGTTAGCTAGCTGGCTAGCTGCAGGGCAGATAGCAGTGTAGACTGCGTTAGGACGACGAAATACGATAATTACGCAATTATCTATGATACAAAGACGGCTATGTAGCTAGCTAAGAAGAAATTGCTAAGATTAGACAAATCAAACCGTTGTACTATAATGAAATGTAATGAAATGTAATACTACCTGCGGACCGAGTGCGGATGCGACCACTCGCTCCAACCCGGAAGTACATTCATACACTACACCACACTACACTACACTAATCTACACTACACCACTCTATACTACACTACACTACTCTATACTACACTACACCACACTACACTACACCACACTACTCTATACTACACTACACCACACTACACTACACTACACTACACTACACCGCTCTATACTACACCACTCTACACCACACTACACTACTCTACACTATACTACACTACTCTACACTACTCTACACTACACTACACTACACTACTCTACACTACACTACTATACACTACACTACACCGCTCTATACTACTCTATACTACACTACACTACACTACTCTACACTACTCTACACTACACTACACTACACTACACTACACTACACTACACTACTCTATACTACACTACACCACACTACACTACTCTATACTACACTACACCACACTACACTACTCTACACTACACTACACTATACTACACTACACTACTCTACACTACACTGCTATACACTACACTACACCGCTCTATACTACTCTATACTACACTACACTACACTACACTACACTACACTACACTATACTACACTACTCTACACCACACTACACTACTCTACACTACACTACACTACACTACACTACACTACACTACACTACACTACACCGCTCTATACTACACTACACTACACTTCTCTATACTACACTACACCACACTCCACTACTCTATACTACACTACACTACACTACACTACTCTATACTACACTACACTACTCTACACTACAGTACTCTATACTACACTACACTACACTACACTACACCACACTACACTACACCACACTACACTACACTACACTACACTACTCTACACTACACTACTCTACACTACACTACTTTATACTACACTACTCTATACTACACTACACCACACTACACTACTCTACACCACACTACACACACTAAATTACACTACACACATTTCACATACTGCACACACAACACACATTACAAACTACACATACTAAGCACTACACACACTACAGTACGCACGCTACACACACTAGACACACTACATTACTAGACACACTACACACACTACACACTACACACTAAACAAACACTAAACAAACTACACACTACACTTAATACACACTACACACTACACTTAATACACACTACACACTACACACTACACTTAATACACACTACACACTACACTTAATACACACTACACACTACACACTACACTTAATACACACTTAATACACACTACAAACATTACACACACTAAACACTACACACACTAAACACAATACACATACTACACACACTAAACACTACTATCACTACACACACTAAACACTACTATCACTACAGACACTAAACACTACTATCACTACAGACACTAAACACTACAGACACTAAACACTACTATCACTACAGACACTAAACACTACTATCACTACAGACACTAAACACTACTATCACTACAGACACTAAACACTACTATCACTACAGACACTAAACACTACTATCACTACACACACTAAACACTACTTTCACTACACACTAGAGTCGTGGCCAAAAGTTTTGACACAAATATGAATTTCCACAAAGTTTGCTGCTTCAGTGTCTTTAGATATTATTGTCAGATGTTACTATGGAATACCTAAGTTTCAAAGGCTTTTATTGACAATTACAAGTTGATGCAAAGAGTCAATATTTGCAGTGTTGACACTTCCTCTGCAATCCGCCCTGGCATGCTGTAAATTCACTTCTGCGCCACATCCTGACTGATGGCAAACCATTCTTGCATAATCAACGCTTGGAGTTTGTCAGAATTTGTGGGTTTTTGTTTGTCCACCCGCCTCTTGGGGATTGACCACAAGTTCTCAATGGGATTAAGGTCTGGGGAGTTTCCTGGCCATGGACCTAAAATATTTTGATGTTTGTTCCCCAAGCCACTTAGTTATCACTTTTGCCTATTGGCAAGGTGCTCCCCATCATGCTGGAAAAGGCATTGTTCGTCACCAAACTGTTCCTGGATGGTTGGGAGAAGTTGCTCTCGGAGGATGTGTTGGTACCATTCTTTATTCATGGCTGTATTCTTAGGCAAAATTGTGAGTGAGCCCACTCCCTTGGCTGAGAAGCAGCCCCACCCATGAATGGTCTCAGGATGCTTTACTGTTGACATGACACAGGACCGATGGTAGCCCTCACCTTGTCTTCTCCGGACAAGCTTTTTTCCAGATGCCCCGAAACAATCAGAAAGGGGATTCATCAGAGAAAATGACTTTACCCCAGTCCTCAGCAGTCCAATCCCTGTACCTTTAGCAGAATATCAGTCTGTCCCGGATGTTTTTTTCTGGAGAAAAGTGGCTTCTTTGTTGCCCTTCTTGACACCAGGCCATCCTCCAAAAGTCTTCACCTCACTGTGCGTGCAGATGCACTCACACCAGCCTGCTGCCTTTCCTGAGCAAGCTCTGTAGTGGTGGTGCCCCGATCCCGCAGCTGAATCAACTTTAGGAGACGGTCCTGACAATTGCTGGACTTTCTTGGGCGCCCTGAAGCCTTCTTCACAATAATTGAACGGCTCTCCTAAAAGTTATTGATGATCCGATAAATGGTTGATTTAGGTGCAATCTTACTGGCAGCAATATCCTTGCCTGTGAAGCCCTTTTTGTGCAAAGAAATGACGACGGCACGTGTTGCCTTGCAGGTAACCATGGTTGACAGAGGAAGAACAATGATTCCAAGCACCACCCTCCTTTTGAAGCTTCCAGTCTGTTATTCGAACTCAATCAGCATGACAGAGTGATCTCCAGCCTTGTCCTCGTCAACACTCACACCAGTGTTAATAAAGAGAGAATCACTGACATGAAATGTTTTGGGGGGATTCAGTTCATTTGCATGGCAAAGAGGGACTTTGCAATTAATTGTAATTCATCTGATCACTCTTCATAACATTCTGGAGTATATGCAAATTGCCATCATACAAACTGAGGCAGCAGACTTTGTGAAAATGAATATTTGTGTCATTGACAAAACTTTTGGCCACAACTGTACACACACTACACACATTACGCACACCACACACACCACACAAACACACACACACACACACACACACACACACACACACACACACACACACACACACACACACACACACACACACTACACACACACACACACACACACTACACACACTACACACACACACTCTTCCACACTACACACACACTCTTCCACACTACACACACACTCTTCCACACTACACACACACTCTTCAAAAATACACACACACACTCTTCAACAATACACACACACATTCAATTCCCAATAGTCCCACTAGTTGAATGATATCGGGAAAAATCCAATCTGGTTGCCACATTGTGTAGCAACCAAGGACATATCAGACGACTGCATGTGTGGAAGAGAGCGTGTGTGAAATTACTTCTGAACTGTGTAACGCAATTCTACTGTTTTATAGTAAAGAGAGCTGTTACAGACAAAGAACCATATGCTACGTTACGTTACGCTAAACGACGTTGAAGTCATCACAGCTGACACTGTCGGTAACCACAGTTGCCAGTAAACGGTGACCGGAAGTACCGGGGATAACCAGGGGGTAGACCGGAGAGGAACAGAGAGAACCGGAAAACCAAAATGGAGACAGAATGATCATTTAATGAAGGGAAGTACTGAGGCTGGCACTGCGAACAAAAACAAACACAATCACTCGATCAGGAAGATGGAACGAGAGAAAGAGAGAAGAAACGGAGATAGAAAGAGAGAGGGAGAGAGAGATAGAAAGAGAGAGAGAGAGATTGCGAGAGAGAGAG
>NC_088407.1:9545550-9556234 GCF_034236695.1 Oncorhynchus nerka
TGTGTGGTATGTGGTTGGTTAGGTGTGTGGTTATGTGTTGGTTAGTGTGGTTTAGGTGTGTGGTATGTGGTTGGTTAGGTGGTTGTGTGTGTGGTTGGTTAGGTGTGTGGTGTGGGGTTATGTGGTTGGTTAGGTGTGTGGTATGTGGTTGGTTAGGTGTGTGGTATGTGGTTGGTTAGGTGTGTGGTATGTGGTTGGTTAGGTGTGTGGTATGTGGTTGGTTAGGTGTGTGGTATGTGGTTGGTTAGGTGTGTGGTATGTGGTTGGTTAGGTGTGTGGTATGTGGTTGGTTAGGTGTGGTGTGGTTGGTTAGGTGTGTGGTATGTGGTTGGTTAGGTGTGTGGTATGTGGTTAGTTGGTTAGGTGTGGTATGTGGTTGGTTGGTTAGGTGTGTGGTATGTGGTTGGTTAGGTGTGTGGTATGTGGTTGGTTAGGTGGTGGTGTTGGTTGTGTTAGGTGTGTGGTATGTGGTTGGTTAGGTGTGTGGTGTGTGGTTGGTTAGGTGTGTGGTATGTGGTTGGTTGGTGTGGTGTGTGGTATGTTGGTTGGTTAGGTGTGTGGTGTGTGGTTGGTTAGGTGTGTGGTATGTGGTTGGTTAGGTGTGTGGTATGTGGTTGGTTAGGTGTGTGGTATGTGGTTGGTTAGGTGTGTGGTATGTGGTTGGTTAGGTGTGTGGTATGTGGTTGGTTAGGTGTGTGGTATGTGGTTGGTTAGGTGTGTTGGTTATGTGGTTGGTTAGGTGTGGTTGGTTAGGTGTGTGGTTGGTTAGGGTGTGTGGTATGTGGTTGGTTAGGTGTGTGGTATGTGGTTGGTTAGGTGTGTGGTATGTGGTTGGTTAGGTGTGTGGTTGGTTAGGTGTGTGGTTGGTTGGTGTTAGTATGTGGTTGGTTATTAGGTGTGTGTGTGGTTGGTTAGTATGTGTTGGTTATGTGGTTGGTTAGGTGTGTGGTATGTGGTTAGGTGTTGGTGTGGTGTGTGGTATGTGGTTGGTTAGGTGTGTGGTATGTGGTTGGTTAGGTGTGTGGTATGTGGTTGGTTAGGTGTGTGGTATGTGGTTGGTTAGGTGTGTGGTATGTGGTTGGTTAGGTGTGTGGTATGTGGTTGGTTAGGTGTGTGGTATGTGGTTGGTTAGGTGTGTGGTGTGTGTATGTGGTTGGTTAGGTGTGTGGTATGTGGTTGGTTAGGTGTGTGGTATGTGGTTGGTTAGGTGTGTGTGGTTGGGTTGGTGTGGTTGTGGTTGGTTAGGTGTGTGGTATGTGGTTGGTGTGTGGTTGGTTAGGGTGTGGTATGTGGTTGGTTAGGTGTGTGGTATGTGGTTGGTTAGGTGTGTGGTGTGGTTGGTTAGGTGTGTGGTATGTGGTTGGTTGGTTGTGTGGTATGTGGTTGGTTAGGTGTGTGGTATGTGGTTGGTTAGGTGTGTGGGTGTGTGGTATGTGGTTGGTTAGGTGTGTGGGTTGTGTGGTATGTGGTTGGTTAGGTGTGTGGTGTGGTTGGGTTGGTTGGTTAGGTGTGTGGTATTTGGTTGGTTAGGTGTGTGGGTGGTGTGGTTGGTTAGGTGTGTGGTTGGTTAGGTGTGTGGTATGTGGTTGGTTAGGTGTGTGGTATGTGGTTGGTTAGGTGTGGTTTGTGGTTGTGTGGTTGGTTAGGTGTGTGGTATGTGGTTGGTTAGGTGTGTGGTATGTGGTTGGTTAGGTGTGTGGTATGTGGTTGGTTAGGTGTGTGGTATGTGGTTGGTTAGGTGTGTGGTATGTGGTTGGTTAGGTGTGTGGTATGTGGTTGGTTAGGTGTGTGGTGGTATGTGGTGTGGTATGTGGTTGGTTAGGTGTGTGGTATGTGGTTAGGTGTGTGGTATGTGGTTGGTTAGGGTGTGTGGTTGGTTAGGTGTGTGGTATGTGGTTGGTTAGGTGTGTGGTATGTGGTTGGTTAGGTGTGTGGTATGTGGTTGGTTAGGTGTGTGGTATGTGGTTGGTTAGGTGTGTGGTGTATGTGGTTGGTTAGGTGTGTTGGTATGGGGTTAGGTGTG
Source organism: Oncorhynchus nerka (assembly GCF_034236695.1). NCBI lineage: Eukaryota > Metazoa > Chordata > Actinopteri > Salmoniformes > Salmonidae > Oncorhynchus > Oncorhynchus nerka. The sequence goes on from NC_088407.1 coordinate 9,547,574, forward strand.
TGGTTGGTGTTGTGGTATGTGGTTGGTTAGGTGTGTTAGGGTGTGTGGTTGGTTGGTGTGTGGTTGGTTAGGTGTGTGGTATGGTTGGTTGGTTAGTGTGGTTGGTTAGGTGTGTGGTGTGGTTGGTTAGGTGGTGTATGTGGTTGGTTAGGTGTGTGGTATGTGGTTGGTTAGGTGTGTGGTATGTGTTGGTTGGTTAGGTGTTGTTGGTGTGTGGTTGGTTAGGTGTGTGGTATGTGGTTGGTTAGGTGTGTGGTATGTGGTTGGTTAGGTGTGTGGTGTGGTTGGTTAGGTGTGTGGTATGTGGTTGGTTAGGTGTGTGGTATGTGGTTGGTTAGGTGTGTGGTATGTGGTTGGTTAGGTGTGTGGTATGTGGTTGGTTAGGTGTGGTGTGTTGGTTAGGTGTGTGTATGTGGTTGGTTAGGTGTGTGGTATGTGGTTGGTTAGGTGGTGGTGTGGTTGGTTAGGTGTGGGTATGTGGTTGGTTGTGTGGTATGTTGGTTGTATGTGGTTGGTTAGGTGTGTGGTGTGTGGTTGGTTAGGTGTGTGGTATGTGGTTGGTTAGGTGTGTGGTATGTGGTTGGTTAGGTGTGTGGTATGTGGTTGGTTAGGTGTGTGTGTGGTTGGTTGGTGTGTGGTTGGTTAGGTGTGTGGTATGTGGTTGGTTAGGTGTGTGGTTGGTTAGGTGTGTGGTATGTGGTTGGTTAGGTGTGTGGTTGTGGTGTGGTGGTGGTTGGTTATGTGGTTGGTTAGGTGTGTGGTGTGTGGTTGGTTAGGTGTGTGGTATGTGGTTGGTTAGGTGTGTGGTGTGTGGTTGGTTAGGTGTGTGGTATGTGGTTGGTTAGGTGTGTGGTATGTGGTTGGTTGGTGTGTGGTATGTGGTTGGTTAGGTGTGTGGTATGTGGTTGGTTAGGTGTGTGGTATGTGGTTGGTTAGGGTGTGTTGTTAGGTGTGTGGTGGTTGGTTAGGTGTGTGGTGTGTGGTTGGTTAGGTGTGTGGTATTTGGTTGGTTAGGTGTGTGGGTGTGTTGGTTATGTGGTTGGTTAGGTGTGTGGTATGTGGTTGGTTAGGTGTGTTGGTTAGGTGTGTGGTTTTGTTGGTTAGGTGTGTGGTATGTGGTTGGTTAGATGTGTGGTATGTGGTTGATTAGGTGTGTGGTATGTGGTTGGTTAGGTGTGTGGTATGTGGTTGGTTAGGTGTTTGGTATGTGGTTGGTTAGGTGTGTGGTATGTGGTTGGTTAGGTGTGTGGTATGTGGTTGGTTAGGTGTGTGGTATGTGGTTGGTTAGGTGTGTGGTATGTGGTTGGTTAGGTGTGTGGTATGTGGTTGGTTGGTTGGTTGGTTAGGTGTGTGGTATGTGGTTGGTTAGGTGTGTGGTGGTTGTGGTTGGTTAGGTGTTAGGTGTGTGGTATGTGGTTGGTTAGGTGTGTGGTGTGTGGTTGGTTAGGTGTGTGGTATTTGGTTGGTTAGGTGTGTGGTGTGTGGTTGGTTAGGTGTGTGGTTGGTTAGGTGTGTGGTATGTGGTTGGTTAGGTGTGTGGTATGTGGTTGGTTAGGTGTGTGGTGTGTGGTTGGTTAGGTGTGTGGTATGTGGTTGGTTAGGTGTGTGGTATGTGGTTGGTTAGGTGTGTGGTATGTGGTTGGTTAGGTGTGTGGTATGTGGTTGGTTAGGTGTTTGGTATGTGGTTGGTTAGGTGTGTGGTGTGTGGTTGGTTAGGTGTGTGGTATGTGGTTGGTTAGGTGTGTGGTGTGTGGTTGGTTAGGTGTGTGGTGTGTGGTTGGTTAGGTGTGTGGTGTGTGGTTGGTTAGGTGTGTGGTATGTGGTTGGTTAGGTGTGTGGTATGTGGTTGGTTAGGTGTGTGTGTGGTTGGTTAGGTGTGGTATTGGTTGGGTGTGTGGTATGTGGTTGGTTAGGTGTGTGGTATGTGGTTGGTTAGGTGTGTGGTGTGTGGTTGGTTAGGTGTGTGGTATGTGGTTGGTTAGGTGTGTGGTATGTGGTTGGTTAGGTGTGTGGTATGTGGTTGGTTAGGTGTGTGGTATGTGGTTGGTTAGGTGTGTGGTATGTGGTTGGTTAGGTGTGTGGTATGTGGTTGGTTAGGTGTGTGGTATGTGGTTGGTTAGGTGTGTGGTGTGTGGTTGGTTAGGTGTGTGGTATGTGTATGGTTTAGTGTGTGGTATGTGGTTGGTTAGGTGTGTGGTATGTGGTTGGTTAGGTGTGTGGTTGGTTAGGTGTGTGGTATGTGGTTGGTTAGGTGTGTGGTGTGTGGTTGGTTAGGTGTGTGGTATGTGGTTGGTTAGGTGTGTGGTATGTGGTTGGTTAGGTGTGTGGTATGTGGTTGGTTAGGTGTGTGGTATGTGGTTGGTTAGGTGTGTGGTGTGTGGTTGGTTAGGTGTGCGGTATGTGGTTGGTTAGGTGTGTGGTATGTGGTTGGTTAGGTGTGTGGTTGGTTAGGTGTGTGGTATGTGGTTGGTTAGGTGTGTGGTGTGTGGTTGGTTAGGTGTGTGGTTGGTTAGGTGTGTGGTATGTGGTTGGTTAGGTGTGTGGTGTGTGGTTGTTTGTGTGTCTCTCTGAAATTAAACTTGCCACGAAGCACTGGAAAGAACTCAATGACATTGTGTTTCAACAGGGAGTTCAATAGGTTTTCCTAACGCAGACAAATACACAGTTGTCCAACTTTCTCTTTCTCTTTCTCTCTCTCTCTCTCTCTCTCTCTCTCTCTCTGTCTCTCTCTCTCTCTCTGTCTCTCTCTCTCTCTCTCTGTCTCTCTCTCGCTTACTCTCTCTCTCTTCCCCATCTCTCCCTCTCTATCTGCTTCTCTCTCTCTCGCCCAACCTGATCACAAGTACAATACTTTTTAAAAGGTCATGATGAGGGTATATGATATTGCTTGACGCTCACAAAAAAAAAAAAAATCCCAGCACTGGCTGTGAACCTGATGCTCAGAGCCAGCACGCAATACTCTAGCAAGCCGTGAGATTACTTGATAAAACTTGGTATGAGGTCGGTTGGTTTGCAGAGCCTTCCCCAAACCATAGCCCTAACTTTAAACACTTGCAATTAATGCCTAAACTGTTAACCTTTTTAATGCTTCAAAAATAGACATTCATCCATAATACGTCGAATTTAAAAGGATGATGAAATTGTGTTGCCCCCCCACCTCTCTCTCTCTCTCTCTCTCTCTCTCTCTGTCTCTCTCTCTCTCTCTCTCTGTCTCTCACTCTGTCTCACTCTCTGTCTCTCTCTCTGTCTCTCTCTCCCCCTCTCTCCCCCTCTCTCCCCCTCTCTCCGTCTCTCTCCCCCCTCTCTCCCCATCTCTCTCTGTCTCTCTCCCGCCCTCTCTCTGTCTCTCTCCCGCCCTCTCTCCCCCTCTCTCCCCCCTCTCTCCCCCTCTTTCCCCCTCTCTATCTCTCCCCCCTCTCTCTGTCTCTCTCCCCCCCTCTCTCTGTCTCTCTCTCTCTCTCCCCCTCTCTCCCCCTCTCTCTGTCTCTCTCTCCCCCTCTCTCTGTCTCTCTCCCCCCCTCTCTCCCCCTCTCTCGGTCTCTCTCTCGGTCTCTCTCTCTGCCCCTCTCTCCCCCTCTCTCTCTGTCTCTCTCTCGGTCTCTCTCTGTCTCTCTCTCTGTCTCTCTCTCTCTCTCCCCCTCTCTCCCCCTATCTCTGTCTCTCTCTCTCTCCCCCTCTCTCTGTCTCTCTCCCCCTCTCTCCCCCTCTCTCGGTCTCTCTCTCGGTCTCTCTCTCTGTCTCTCTCTGCCCCTCTCTCCCCTCTCTCTCTGTCTCTCTCTCGGTCTCTCTCTATCTCTCTCTCTGTCTCTCTCTCTCTCCCCCTCTCTCCCCCTCTCTCTGTCTCTCTCTCTCTCCCCCCTCTCTCTGTCTCTCTCCCCCCTGTCTCCCCTCTCTCGCTCTCTCTCGGTCTCTCTCTCTGCCCCTCTCTCTCTGTCTCTCTCTCGGTCTCTCTCTGTCTCTCTCTCGGTCTCTCTCTCGGTCTCTCTGTCTCTCTCTCTGTCTCTCTGTCTCTCTCTGTCTTCCCCTCTCTTTCTCTCCTTTTCTTTCTATTTCTCCATCGCTCTCCCCCTTTCTTTTTCTCCCACTTTCTTTTTCTCTCTCTCTCTCTAAATCTATTTTACAGTAAAGAGAAAAATATATTAGCACACCAAACTTTACAGTGGGAATTATGCATTCGGGCAGGTAGCATTTTCCTGGCATATGCCAAACCCAGATTTGTCCTTCGTAATGCCAGATGGTGAAGCGTGATTCATCACTCCAGAAAACGCGTTTCCACTGCTTTCAATGAAGTCCAATGTTGTAGGAATCATAAGAGTTGTCTGTTGATAAAAAACGTACCAAGATTCAGACTGGGACGACGGGTCACTCCACTCCTCTGAACCTCAGAACTCTGAGATGTACATGTATATATACAAGGACAAACCAATTGATCAAATATAATATATGGTTTCAATGTAGGCAGTAGACAATATAGGTACGCATACAGTATCTGAAGTCAGTATTATACTCTGATGTCGTAATGTGGTAATATTGTTTAAAAGTTTCACCAGCAAGTAAAACATTTGACACAAAAAGTGTGTGTTCAACATTTTCCCACGTGTAACCTGTGTGTGTGTGTGTTTCCTCTGGTTCCTAACCTCTACCACAGTGCCCTTACGGTCACCCTTCTCGCCTGTTTATTGTGTAAGGGAAGATCCACCTGTCCCCCCCCCGTTCCCCTCTCCTCTATCCCCAACTGGAGCACCTCTCCTGGGACATGGTTTACTGGGTTTACCTCTTACCCCACCCCCGATGTCCCAATGGGAGTTCTTGCCTGTAGACACTAGAGTTCTGTCAGAGATTAAGAGTACAGGACACACACAGAAGAGAGATGGGAGAGTGACATCACAAGAGAGATGGGAGAGTGACATCACTCTCTCCCTCCCTCTTTTTTTCTCATTCACTCTTGTCTATCTCTTGAGGCACAGAGGAAGCTATTTTTCTCATTCACTCTTGTCTATCTCTTTAGGCACCGTGGAAGCTCCTTCAGTGATGAGGAGATGAGGGAGTTTCATTTACCCAAACCAGGACAAAGAGAATGAAAGAATGTATAGATCAGACATAACCCACTCTATTCAATTAATAAAAACTGGAGCATTTCACATCTGGTTAGAAATGACCTACACAGAGAATGCACATACTTTAACGAGGACAGCTTCTCCATCCTGGAGGGGAAGATAAATCATTTCCAGGCCCAGGGACATGTACTAGTCTGTGGCGACCTAAATGCCAGAACTGGACAAGAACCTGACACCCTCAGCTCACAGGGGGACAAACACCTACCTGGAGGTGACAGCATCCCCTCCCCCATATACCCCCCTAGACACAACTACGACAACATAACCAACAAAAACAGGTCACAACTCTTGCAGCTCTGTTACATACTGGGTATGTACATAGTCAATGGTAGGGTTCGAGGGGTCTCCTGCGATAGGTACTCCTGCAGCCCTGTTGCATGCTGGGTATGTACATAGTCAATGGTAGGGTTCGAGGGGTCTCCTGCGATAGGTACTCCTGCAGCCCTGTTGCATGCTGGGTATGTACATAGTCAATGGTAGGCTTCGAGGGGACTCCTACGGTAGGTACACCTATAACCCTGTTGCATGCTGGGTATGTACATAGTCAATGGTAGGCTTCGAGGGGTCTCCTGCGATAGGTACTCCTATAACCCTGTTGCATGCTGGGTATGTACATAGTCAATGGTAGGCTTCGAGGGGTCTCCTGCGATAGGTACACCTATAACCCTGTTGCATGCTGGGTATGTACATAGTCAATGGTAGGCTTCGAGGGGTCTCCTGCGATAGGTACTCCTATAACCCTGTTGCATGCTGGGTATGTACATAGTCAATGGTAGGCTTCGAGGGGTCTCCTGCGATAGGTACTCCTATAACCCTGTTGCATGCTGGGTATGTACATAGTCAATGATAGGCTTCAAGGGGTCTCCTATGATAGGTACTCCTATAACCCTGTTGCATGCTGGGTATGTAGATAGTCAATGGTAGGCTTCGAGGGGACTCCTATGGTAGGTACTCCTGCAGCCCTGTTGCATGCTGGGTATGTACACAGTCAATGGTAGGCTTCGAGGGTACTCCTATGGTAGGTACACCTATAACCCTGTTGCATGCTGGGTATGTACATAGTCAATGATAGGCTTCAAGGGGTCTCCTATGATAGGTACTCCTATAACCCTGTTGCATGCTGGGTATGTACATAGTCAATGGTAGGCTTCGAGGGGACTCCTATGGTAGGTACTCCTGCAGCCCTGTTGCATGCTGGGTATGTACACAGTCAATGGTAGGCTTAGAGGGGACGCCTATGGTAGGTACTCCTGCAGCCCTGTTGCATGCTGGGTATGTACACAGTCAATGGTAGGCTTCGAGGGGACTCCTATGGTAGGTACACCTATAGCTCGTCTCTTGGCGGCAGATGGTCGACCATGAGGCTCGACGCGGCTCTGGTTCTACGTCTCTGACTTTGTTCTGTTATTCGAACGGTCGACTCTTTAAAACACGTATAGACGTTTGGAAGTATTAAACATTGACGAGACTCCTATGGAGTCGTTAATCCACAACATCGTTCTTTACCTGCTGAATCACTGACTAACAACATACCTGTCACGTCCTGACTTTAGTTCCTTCTTTATGTCTCTGTTTTAGTCTGGTCAGGGCGTGAGTTGGGGTGGGCATTCTATGTTTTTGTTCTATATTTTGTATTTCTGTGTTTGGCCTGGTATGGTTCCCAAATCAGAGGCAGCTGTCAATCGTTGTCTCTGATTGAGAACCATACTTAGGCAGCCTGTGTTCCCACTATGATTTGTGGGTAGTTGTTTTCTGTGTCTGTGTTTTACCATACAGAACTGTTTCGGTTTTAAATTATTTCTCTTGTTTTTTTTGGTGTTCTGTGTTCAGTGTAATAAATACATTATGGACACTTACCACGCTACGCATTCGTCCGATACATTGTTCCGATACATTGTTCCGATACATTGTTCCGATACATTGGTCCGATACATTGGTCCGATACATTGTTCCGATACATTGTTCCGATACATTGTTCCGATACATTGTTCCGATACATTGGTCCGATACATTGGTCCGATACATTGGTCCGATACATTGGTCCGATACATTGTTCCGATACATTGGTCCGATACATTCGTCCGATACATTGTTCCGATACATTGTTCCGATACATTGTTCCGATACATTGGTCCGATACATTGGTCCGATACATTGTTCCGATACATTGGTCCGATACATTGGTCCGATACATTGTTCCGATACATTGTTCCGATACATTGTTCTGATATTTCATACTCCTCGTCAGAGGAAGAAGAAAATCATTACAATACATTTCTACTGTATTATTGGGTTAGGGTTAGGGTTAGGGTTTCTACTGTATGTTTGTTTTATTCCATGTGTAACTCTGTGTTGTTGTTTGTGTCGAACTGCTTTGCTTTATCTTGGCCAGGTCGCAATTGTAAATGAGAATTTGTTCTCAACTTGCCTACCTGGTTAAATAAAGGTGTTCTCAACTTGCCTACCTGGTTAAATAAAGGTGAAATATATATATATATTTTTTAAATGGTCAGTCACAACCTTCAGGTGGGATCTGGACATGGAAAGCGAGCCGGCTTCCTCTCCAGGTTCAGGAGATGGCTACCGCCCCTCTCTGCCTGCGTTGCTACCGTCAAACGTCCCATCGCTCAGGGATGAACTGCTGCTTTTGATCTGAACTAACACAGATTATGATTGGCTGGACCAATCAGCTCCTCCGTCTGCCTGACTGAGACGTGGCTGGACCAATCAGCTCCTCCGTCTGCCTGACTGAGACGTGGCTGGACCAATCAGCTCCCCTGTCTGCATGAATGAGATGTGGCTGGACCAATCAGCTCCTCTGTCTGCATGAATGAGATGTGGCTGGACGAATCTGCTCCTCTGTCTGCATGAATGAGATGTGGCTGGACCAATCTGCTCCTCTGTCTGCATGAATGAGATGTGGCTGGACCAATCTGCTCCTCTGTCTGCATGAATGAGATGTGGCTGGACCAATCTGCTCTTCTGTCTTTATGAATGAGATGTGGCTGGACCAATCAGCTCCTCTGTCTGCATGAATGAGATGTGGCTGGACCAATCAGCTCCTCTGTCTGCATGAATGAGATGTGGCTGGGCCAATCAGCTCCACGGTCCTCCGTCCCGCGAGTTACATAACTACGAACAACTGGTGGCCCCACAAAAGAATATACAATTCTGGATCACTGCTACAGTTCAATCTCATCTGGTTACCATGCATTCTCTTTAGCTTTGCTGGTAAAATCTGACCACTTAATGCTGCTCCTCATTCCAACATATTAACAAAAACTAAAAACTATTCAATTAAGTCCAAAAAACGGATCAAATATGGTCCACAGATGCTGTTGAAACACTGAAAGGCTGTTTTGAATGTACAATTTGGATACTTTCAGAGCCTCATGAACCACACTCGATGAGTACACAGACACTGTAACATCATACATCTGGTCCTGTGTGTTCCCACAAAAACCGTGACGTCACCGGGCAACAGCAAGCCCTGCTTCTCAAAAGAACTAACTTCACTGTGTAGGGAAAATAACTAGCTTTACTA
>NC_088407.1:9556734-9576734 GCF_034236695.1 Oncorhynchus nerka
GGTGTAGTAGTGGTAAGGTTTTTGGTTTAGTGTTGGGACTCTGCTGATAGCCAGGTGTAGCAGTGGTAAGGTGTTGGGACTCTGCTGATAGCCAGGTGTAGTAGTGGTAATGTGTTGGGACTCTGCTGATAGCCAGGTGTAGTAGTGGTAAGGTGTTGGGACTCTGCTGATAGCCAGGTGTAGTAGTGGTAAGATGTTGGGACTCTGCTGATAGCCAGGTGTAGCAGTGGTAAGGTGTTGGTTTAGTGTTGGGACTCTGCTGATAGCCAGGTGTAGTGCAGTGGTAAGGTGTTGGGTGTTGGGACTCGGCTGATAGCCAGGTGTAGTAGTGGTAGTGTTGGGACTCTGCTGATAGCCAGGTGTAGCAGTGGTAAGGTGTTGGGACTCTGCTAATAACCAGGTTAGCAGTGGTAAGGTGTTGGGACTCTCTGATAGCCAGGTGTAGTAGTGGTAAGATGTTGGGACTCTGCTGATAGCCAGGTGTAGCAGTGGTAAGGTGGGACTCTGCTGATAGCCAGGTGTAGCAGTGGTAAGTAAGGTGTTGGGACTCTGCTGATAGCCAGGTGTAGCAGTGGTAAGGTGTTGGTTTAGTGTTGGGACTCTGCTGATAGCCAGGTGTAGCAGTGGTAAGGTGTTGGGACTCTGCTGATAGCCAGGTGTAGCAGTGGTAAGGTGTTGGGACTCTGCTGATAGCCAGGTGTAGTAGTGGTAAGGTGTTGGGACTCTGCTGATAGCCAGGTGTAACAGTGGTAAGGTGTTGGGACTCTGCTGATAGCCAGGTGTAGTAGTGGTAAGATGTTGGGACTCTGCTGATAGCCAGGTGTAGCAGTGGTAAGGTGTTGGGACTCTGCTGATAGCCAGGTGTAGCAGTGGTAGGTGTTGGGACTCTGCTGATAGCCAGGTGTAGTAGTGGTAAGGTGTTGGGACTCTGCTGATAGCCAGGTGTAGCAGTGGTAAGGTGTTGGATGGGACTCTGCTGATAGCCAGGTGTAGTAGTGGTAAGGTGTTGGTTTAGTGTTGGGACTCTGCTGATAGCCAGGTGTAGCAGTGGTAAGGTTTTGATGGGACTCTGCTGATAGCCAGGTGTAGTAGTGGTAAGATGTTGGGACTCTGCTGATAGCCAGGTGTAGTAGTGGTAAGGTGTTAGTGGTAAGGTGTTGGGACTCTGCTGATAGCCAGGTGTAGTAGTGGTAAGGTGTTGGTTTAGTGTTGGGACTCTGCTGATAGCCAGGTGTAGTAGTGGTAAGGTGTTGGGACTCTGCTGATAGCCAGGTGTAGTAGTGGTAAGATGTTGGGACTCTGCTGATAACCAAGTGTAGTAGTGGTAAGGTGTTGGGACTCTGCTGATAGCCAGGTGTAGCAGTGGTAAGGTGTTGGGACTCTGCTGATAGCCAGGTGTAGCAGTGGTAAGGTGTTGGGACTCTGCTGATAGCCAGGTGTAGTAGTGGTAAGGTGTTGGGACTCTGCTGATAGCCAGGTGTAGCAGTGGTAAGGTGTTGGGACTCTGCTGATAACCAAGTGTAACAGTGGTAAGATGTTGGGACTCTGCTGATAGCCAGGTGTAACAGTGGTAAGGTGTTGGGACTCTGCTGATAGCCAGGTGTAACAGTGGTAAGGTGTTGGGACTCTGCTGATAGCCAGGTGTAGTAGTGGTAAGGTGTTGGTTTAGTGTTGGAACTCTGCTGATAGCCAGGTGTATTAGTGGTAAGGTGTTGGTTTAGTGTTGGGACTCTGCTGATAGCCAGGTGTAGTAGTGGTAAGGTTTTGGTTTAGTGTTGGGACTCTGCTGATAGCCAGGTGTAGCAGTGGTAAGGTGTTGGGACTCTGCTGATAGCCAGGTGTAGTAGTGGTAATGTGTTGGGACTCTGCTGATAGCCAGGTGTAGTAGTGGTAAGGTGTTGGGACTCTGCTGATAGCCAGGTGTAGTAGTGGTAAGATGTTGGGACTCTGCTGATAACCAAGTGTAGTAGTGGTAAGGTGTTGGGACTCTGCTGATAGCCAGGTGTAGCAGTGGTAAGGTGTTGGGACTCTGCTGATAGCCAGGTGTAGTAGTGGTAAGGTGTTGGGACTCTGCTGATAGCCAGGTGTAGTAGTGGTAAGGTGTTGGGACTCTGCTGATAGCCAGGTGTAGCAGTGGTAAGGTGTTGGGACTCTGCTGATAGCCAGGTGTAGTAGTGGTAAGATGTTGGGACTCTGCTGATAACCAAGTGTAGTAGTGGTAAGGTGTTGGGACTCTGCTGATAGCCAGGTGTAGCAGTGGTAAGGTGTTGGGACTCTGCTGATAGCCAGGTGTAGTAGTGGTAAGGTGTTGGGACTCTGCTGATAGCCAGGTGTAGCAGTGGTAAGGTGATGGGACTCTGCTGATAGCCAGGTGTAGCAGTGGTAAGGTGTTGGGACTCTGCTGATAGCCAGGTGTAGTAGTGGTAAGGTGTTGGGACTCTGCTGATAGCCAGGTGTAACAGTGGTAAGGTGTTGGGACTCTGCTGATAGCCAGGTGTAGTAGTGGTAAGATGTTGGGACTCTGCTGATAGCCAGGTGTAGCAGTGGTAAGGTGTTGGGACTCTGCTGATAGCCAGGTGTAGCAGTGGTAAGGTGATGGGACTCTGCTGATAGCCAGGTGTAGCAGTGGTAAGGTGATGGGACTCTGCTGATAGCCAGGTGTAGCAGTGGTAAGGTGATGGGACTCTGCTGATAGCCAGGTGTAGTAGTGGTAAGGTGTTGGGACTCTGCTGATAGCCAGGTGTAGCAGTGGTAAGGTGATGGGACTCTGCTGATAGCCAGGTGTAGTAGTGGTAAGGTGTTGGGACTCTGCTGATAGCCAGGTGTAGTAGTGGTAAGGTGTTAGTTTAGTGTTGGGACTCTGCTGATAGCCAGGTGTAGTAGTGGTAAGGTGTTGGTTTAGTGTTGGGACTCTGCTGATAGCCAGGTGTAGTAGTGGTAAGGTGATGGGACTCTGCTGATAGCCAGGTGTAGTAGTGGTAAGGTGTTGGGACTCTGCTGATAGCCAGGTATAGCATTGGTAAGGTGTTGGGACTCTGCTGATAGCCAGGTGTAGCAGTGGTAAGGTGTTGGGACTCTGCTGATAGCCAGGTGTAGCAGTGTTAAGGTGTTGGGACTCTGCTGATAGCCAGGTGTAGCAGTGGTAAGGTGTTGGTTTAGTGTTGGGACTCTGCTGATAGCCAGGTGTAGTAGTGGTAAGGTGTTGGGACTCTGCTGATAGCCAGGTGTAGCAGTGGTAAGGTGTTGGTTTAGTGTTGGGACTCTGCTGATAGCCAGGTGTAGCAGTGGTAAGGTGTTGGTTTAGTGTTGGGACTCTGCTGATAGCCAGGTGTAGTAGTGGTAAGGTGTTGGTTTAGTGTTGGGACTCTGCTGATAGCCAGGTGTAGTAGTGGTAAAGTGTTGGTTTAGTGTTGGGACTCTGCTGATAGCCAGGTGTAGCAGTGGTAAGGTGTTGGTTTAGTGTTGGGACTCTGCTGATAGCCAGGTGTAGTAGTGGTAAGGTGTTGGTTTAGTGTTGGGACTCTACTGATAGCCAGGTGTAGTAGTGGTAAGGTGTTGGGACTCTGCTGATAACCAGGTGTAGTAGTGGTAAGGTGTTTGGACTCTGCTGATAGTCAGGTGTAGCAGTGGTAAGGTGTTGGGACTCTGCTGATAACCAGGTGTAGTAGTGGTAAGGTGTTGGGACTCTGCTGATAGCCAGGTGTAGTATTAGTAAGGTGTTGGGACTCTGCTGATAGCCAGGTGTAGTAGTGGTAAGGTGTTGGGACTCTGCTGATAGCCAGGTGTAGCAGTGGTAAGGTGTTGGGACTCTGCTGATAACCAGGTGTAGTAGTGGTAAGGTGTTTGGACTCTGCTGATAGCCAGGTGTAACAGTGGTAAGGTGTTGGGACTCTGCTGATAGCCAGGTGTAACAGTGGTAAGGTGTTGGGACTCTGCTGATAGCCAGGTGTAGTAGTGGTAAGATGTTGGGACTCTGCTGATAGCCAGGTGTAGCAGTGGTAAGGTGTTGGGACTCTGCTGATAGCCAGGTGTAGCAGTGGTAAGGTGATGGGACTCTGCTGATAGCCAGGTGTAGCAGTGGTAAGGTGATGGGACTCTGCTGATAGCCAGGTGTAGCAGTGGTAAGGTGATGGGACTCTGCTGATAGCCAGGTGTAGTAGTGGTAAGGTGTTGGGACTCTGCTGATAGCCAGGTGTAGCAGTGGTAAGGTGTTGGGACTCTGCTGATAGCCAGGTGTAGCAGTGATAAGGTGATGGGACTCTGCTGATAGCCAGGTGTAGTAGTGGTAAGGTGTTGGGACTCTGCTGATAGCCAGGTGTAGCAGTGGTAAGGTGTTGGGACTCTGCTGATAGCCAGGTGTAGTAGTGGTAAGGTGTTGGGACTCTGCTGATAGCCAGGTGTAGTAGTGGTAAGGTGTTGGGACTCTGCTGATAGCCAGGTGTAGCAGTGGTAAGGTGATGGGACTCTGCTGATAGCCAGGTGTAGCAGTGGTAAGGTGTTGGGACTCTGCTGATAGCCAGGTGTAGTAGTGGTAAGGTGTTGGGACTCTGCTGATAGCCAGGTGTAACAGTGGTAAGGTGTTGGGACTCTGCTGATAGCCAGGTGTAGTAGTGGTAAGATGTTGGGACTCTGCTGATAGCCAGGTGTAGCAGTGGTAAGGTGTTGGGACTCTGCTGATAGCCAGGTGTAGCAGTGGTAAGGTGATGGGACTCTGCTGATAGCCAGGTGTAGCAGTGGTAAGGTGATGGGACTCTGCTGATAGCCAGGTGTAGCAGTGGTAAGGTGATGGGACTCTGCTGATAGCCAGGTGTAGTAGTGGTAAGGTGTTGGGACTCTGCTGATAGCCAGGTGTAGCAGTGGTAAGGTGATGGGACTCTGCTGATAGCCAGGTGTAGTAGTGGTAAGGTGTTGGGACTCTGCTGATAGCCAGGTGTAGTAGTGGTAAGGTGTTAGTTTAGTGTTGGGACTCTGCTGATAGCCAGGTGTAGTAGTGGTAAGGTGTTGGTTTAGTGTTGGGACTCTGCTGATAGCCAGGTGTAGTAGTGGTAAGGTGATGGGACTCTGCTGATAGCCAGGTGTAGTAGTGGTAAGGTGTTGGGACTCTGCTGATAGCCAGGTATAGCATTGGTAAGGTGTTGGGACTCTGCTGATAGCCAGGTGTAGCAGTGGTAAGGTGTTGGGACTCTGCTGATAGCCAGGTGTAGCAGTGTTAAGGTGTTGGGACTCTGCTGATAGCCAGGTGTAGCAGTGGTAAGGTGTTGGTTTAGTGTTGGGACTCTGCTGATAGCCAGGTGTAGTAGTGGTAAGGTGTTGGGACTCTGCTGATAGCCAGGTGTAGCAGTGGTAAGGTGTTGGTTTAGTGTTGGGACTCTGCTGATAGCCAGGTGTAGCAGTGGTAAGGTGTTGGTTTAGTGTTGGGACTCTGCTGATAGCCAGGTGTAGTAGTGGTAAGGTGTTGGTTTAGTGTTGGGACTCTGCTGATAGCCAGGTGTAGTAGTGGTAAAGTGTTGGTTTAGTGTTGGGACTCTGCTGATAGCCAGGTGTAGCAGTGGTAAGGTGTTGGTTTAGTGTTGGGACTCTGCTGATAGCCAGGTGTAGTAGTGGTAAGGTGTTGGTTTAGTGTTGGGACTCTACTGATAGCCAGGTGTAGTAGTGGTAAGGTGTTGGGACTCTGCTGATAACCAGGTGTAGTAGTGGTAAGGTGTTTGGACTCTGCTGATAGTCAGGTGTAGCAGTGGTAAGGTGTTGGGACTCTGCTGATAACCAGGTGTAGTAGTGGTAAGGTGTTGGGACTCTGCTGATAGCCAGGTGTAGTATTAGTAAGGTGTTGGGACTCTGCTGATAGCCAGGTGTAGTAGTGGTAAGGTGTTGGGACTCTGCTGATAGCCAGGTGTAGCAGTGGTAAGGTGTTGGGACTCTGCTGATAACCAGGTGTAGTAGTGGTAAGGTGTTTGGACTCTGCTGATAGCCAGGTGTAACAGTGGTAAGGTGTTGGGACTCTGCTGATAGCCAGGTGTAACAGTGGTAAGGTGTTGGGACTCTGCTGATAGCCAGGTGTAGTAGTGGTAAGATGTTGGGACTCTGCTGATAGCCAGGTGTAGCAGTGGTAAGGTGTTGGGACTCTGCTGATAGCCAGGTGTAGCAGTGGTAAGGTGATGGGACTCTGCTGATAGCCAGGTGTAGCAGTGGTAAGGTGATGGGACTCTGCTGATAGCCAGGTGTAGCAGTGGTAAGGTGATGGGACTCTGCTGATAGCCAGGTGTAGTAGTGGTAAGGTGTTGGGACTCTGCTGATAGCCAGGTGTAGCAGTGGTAAGGTGTTGGGACTCTGCTGATAGCCAGGTGTAGCAGTGATAAGGTGATGGGACTCTGCTGATAGCCAGGTGTAGTAGTGGTAAGGTGTTGGGACTCTGCTGATAGCCAGGTGTAGTAGTGGTAAGGTGTTAGTTTAGTGTTGGGACTCTGCTGATAGCCAGGTGTAGTAGTGGTAAGGTGTTGGTTTAGTGTTGGGACTCTGCTGATAGCCAGGTGTAGTAGTGGTAAGATGATGGGACTCTGCTGATAGCCAGGTGTAGTAGTGGTAAGGTGTTGGGACTCTGCTGATAGCCAGGTGTAGCAGTGGTAAGGTGTTGGTTTAGTGTTGGGACTCTGCTGATAGCCAGGTGTAGTAGTGGTAAGGTGTTGGTTTAGTGTTGGGACTCTTTGCTGCGTCCACTTTATTTGATTTGTTTGCCCCAACAAGATATAAAATAAAAATCACCACTGAAACCAGTTCATACTATCCTTGGCAGTCACACACACACACCCACACACACACACAGTTGATGTGCTGTAATCCCGAATGTCTCCTCGCTCCATCTCTTCTTCTCTCTGTCCATTGCTGTCATTCTCCATCCCTCCTACCCTCCTCATCTTCCTCCTCTTGATCACTCTATCATGTCTTGCTCTTCTCGTCTCCTAATCTCTTCATCACTCTCCCTCCCTATTGCCTTCCTCCCTTATTTTTCTCTTTCCACCACCAAAACGATTCATCTTTGCCCTGCTCTCTCTTATTACTCTCTCTCTTCCTCTCTTTTTCCCCTCTCTACTTTACTCCATTTTTGTCTTCCTGGAAATATAAATTCCCCCTCCTCTCTCTCTCTCTCTCTCCCTCCATCTGTCTCTCTTTCTCCATCTCTTTCTCTCTCTTTCCCAGAATAAACTTGTTTAGTTAATTACCGTCATTTCCGCTATCGTTAAAATAAACACACACACATACACACACACATATAAACACATGCTTCCAAACACACACACACAGAAACAAATGTTTCCAAACACACACACACACACACATAAACACATGCTTACAAACACACACACAGAAACAAATGTTTCCAAACACACACACATAAACACATGCTTCCAAACCCATTATCACACACACACACACACACACATAAACACATGCTTCCAAACCCATTATCACACACACACACACACACACATAAACACATGCTTCCAAACCCATTATCACACACACACACACACAAACACATGCTTCCAAACCCATTATCACACACACACACACACAAACACATGCTTCCAAACCCATTATCACACACACACACACACACACACATAAACACATGCTTCCAAACACATCACACACACACACACACACACAAACACACATAAACACATGCTTCCAAACACATTATCACACACACACACACACACACACACACACACACACACACACACACACACACACACACACATAAACACATGCTTCCAAACCCATTATCACACACACACACACACACACACACGCACACACACACACATGCTTCCAAACCCATTATCACACACACACACACACACACACACACACACATAAACACATGCTTACAAACACACACACACACACACACACATGCTTCCAAACACATTATCACACACACACCGTGTATGCTTCCACATGGTAACACAGCTTTCAAGTCGCTCATAATCAACCAGTCGTGTAATAGCTATAAATACTATTATGTTCCAATTGGAGATATCAGCTCAGTGAAGTGGATGACACACACACAGACACACACACACAATAACAAAAAACAAATGAACAGAGAGAGACCGGGTTGTTAGGAGGTTCGATTCTGGAGAGAGAGAGGAAGGGGAGAGAGAGAGCGAGAGAGAGAGAGAGAGAGAGAGAGAGAGAGAGAGAGAGAGAGAGAGAGGAAGGGGACAGAGAGAGAGAGGAAGGGGACAGAGAGAGAGAGAGAGAGAGAGAGAGGAAGGGGACAGAGAGAGAGAGAGAGAGAGAGAGAGAGAGAGAGAAAGGGGACAGAGAGAGAGAGGGGAAGGGAACAGAGAGAGAGAGAGAGAGAGAAAGGGGACAGAGAGAGAGAGGGGAAGGGAACAGAGAGAGAGAGAGAGGAAGGGAACAGAGAGAGAGAGGGTAGAGAGAGAGAGTGAGAGAGAGGGGAAGGGAACAGAGGGGAAGGGAACAGAGAGAGAGAGAGAGAGAGAGGGGGGAAGGGAACAGAGAGAGAGACAGAGAGAGAGAGAGAGAGAGAGAGAGGGGAAGGGAACAGAGAGAGAGACAGAGAGAGAGAGAGAGAGAGAGAGAGAGAGGGAAGGGAACAGAGAGAGAGAGAGAGAGAGAGGGGAAGGGAACAGAGAGAGAGAGAGAGAGAGGGGAAGGGAAGGGAAGAGAGAGAGAGAGAGAGAGAGAGAGAGAGAGAGAGAGAGAGAGATTCTATGCCATCAAAAGGAACATCAATTTCAACATACCAATTAGGATTTGGCTAAAAATACTTGAATCAGTCATAGAGCCCATTGCCCTTTATGGTTGTGAGGTCTGGTGTCCGCTCACCAACCAAGACTTCACAAAATGGGACAAACATCAAATTCCGTTCAGAAATACATATTCGTGCAAAAACGGAAAATAACAAAAGTAATGCGCCTGAACAAACCACGTAAGAATAAACAATTACACACAAATACATGATGGGAAAATGAGGGTTAAATACAAGTAGATTGATTGGTGGAAATGAAAACCAGGTGTGTATGGAAACAAGACATGACCAATGGATAGATGAAAACCAGGTGTGTATGGAAACAAGACAAGACCAATGGATAAATGAAAACCAGGTGTGTATGAAAACAAGACAAGACCAATGGATAAATGAAAACCAGGTGTGTATGGAAACAAGACATGACCAATGGATAGATGAAAACCAGGTGTGTATGGAAACAAGACAAGACCAATGGATAAATGAAAACCAGGTGTGTATGAAAACAAGACAAGACCAATGGATAAATGAAAACCAGGTGTTTATGGAAACAAGACAAGACCAATGGATAAATGAAAACCAGGTGTGTATGAAAACAAGACAAGACCAATGGATAAATGAAAAATGGAGCGGCGATGGCTAGAGAGTCGGTGACACCGAACGCCGCCCGAACAAGGAGAGGAGCCGACTTCTGCAGAGGTCGTGACAGTATGACCATGTTAGAGACACATATTTCACTCAGATTACACAGATCCACAAAGATTTTCGAAAACAAACCCGATTTTGATAAACTCCCATATTTACTGGGTGAAATATCACAGTGTGACATCACAGCAGCAAGATTTGTGACCTGTTGTCACACGAAAAGGTCAACCAGTGAAGAACAAACAGAGAGGGGGGTGAGTGGAAGGGGAAGAGGGAGAGAGAGAGAGAGAGACAGACAGATTGAGAGGGAGAGAGACATATGGAGGGAATGAGTAGAAGGAACAGAGAGAGATATGCACAGAGAGAGGGGGAGAGAGAGAGAGGAAGGGAGAGAGAGAGAGAGAGACAGATTGAGAGGGGAGAGAGAGAGAGGAAGGGAGAGAGAGAGAGAGAGACAGATTGAGAGGGAGAGAGACATATATGGAGGGAATGAGTAGAAGGAACAGAGAGAGGGGGAGAGAGATACAGATAGGGAGGGGGTGAGAGGAAGGGGACAGAGAGAGAGTGAGGAGTAATTGTATCTAGTCCCTCCAACAGACACACACACACACGTTGCCCACTTCAACACCTGGGGACACTGATGCATTCTCCATCCCTCTATCCATTTCTCTTATCTGTTCTTCTGTGTCGCATTATCTCTCTCGCTTTCCTGTTACAGAACATATCCCTCCCTCCCTCGTCCTACAATCTCTCCCTCATATATATCTCTCTCTTTCCTGTTGCAGAACATATCCCTCCCTCCCTCGTCCTACAATCTCTCCCTCATATATGTCTCTCTCTTTCCTGTTGCAGAACATATCCCTCCCTCCCTCGTCCTACAATCTCTCCCTCATATATATCTCTCGCTTTCCTTCCATCTATCTCTCTACTGCATGATCTATTTATTACCTATCTCCATATTTATTTTGTATTTAATTATTCACCCATTTTTTGTGGTATCTAATTGGTATTTACAGTCTTGTCTCATCGCTGCAACTCCCGCACGGACTCGGGAGAGGCGAAGGTTGAGAGCCGAATGTCCTCCAAAACACAACCCAACCAAGCCACACTGCTTCTTGACACAACGCACATCCAACCAGGAAGCCAGCTGCACCAGTGTGTCGGAGGAAACACCGTACACCTGGCGACCGTGTCAGCGTGCAGCGCGCCCGGCCCACCACAGGAGCCGCTAGTGCGCGATGGGACAAGGACATCCCTGCCGGCCAAACCCTCCCCTAAACCGGACGACGCTGGGCCAAACACTCCCCTAACCCTGACGACGCTGGGCCAAACCCTCCCCTAACCCGGACGACGCTGGGCCAAACACTCCCCTAACCCGGACGACGCTGGGCCAAACACTCCCCTAACCCGGACGACGCTGGGCCAAACACTCCCTTAACCCGGACGACGCTGGGCCAAACACTCCCCTAACCCGGACGACGCTGGGCCAAACACTCCCCTAACCCGGACGACGCTGGGACAATTGTGCACCGCCCCATGGATCTTCCGGTTGCGACAGAGCTTGGACTCGAACAAAGAATCCCTAGTGGCTCAACTAGCAGTGTGATGCAATGCCTTAGACCACTGCATCGCTCGAGAGGCTAACTCCATGTTTCTCTCTCTCTCTCTCTCTCTCTCTCTCTCTCTCTCTCTCTCTCTCTCTCTCTCTCCCTCTCTCTCTACCTCCCTGCCTTTCTCACTACATAGTATGGACACCAAGCTAAAGTGATTCAGTGCTTTGTCAATTCAATGTGTCAAAGCGGAAGCTGTCACTACTCAAATAGAGGATTAAAATAACAAGATATTCCGCGATTGTCACTATGAAATTATATCATTCAAGGATAAAGATTTGTGCAGCGCTCTGTGAAGAGAATTGTGGGGACATACTGAAATCTTTGGAGTCTGTCTGTCTGTCTGTCTGTCTGTCTGTCTGTCTGTCTGTCTGTCTGTCTGTCTGTCTGCATGTGTCAACACGCCTGCGTGTGTCTGCATGAGAGAGCGAGAGAGAGAGAGGTAGAGTCTTTGGAGCAAAACGGTAAGCTGACAGAATGGAGTTTTCAATCTAACATCATTGTGACAGCTTCTGACATGTCTATTTCTATAACGCTATCAACAGCTTTAGCTTCTGACATGTCTATTTCTATGACATCTCTACAAAGGTCTACGGTCTACTATTCCCTACATAGTGCACTACTATAGACCAGGACTGGCACCCTATTCCCTGTTTCCTATTATAGGAAATATAAGACAGTTAGTATATCGGAACCATAAGACAGTCAGTATACAGGAAGCATAAGACAGTCAGTATCTAGGAAGGAAGGAAGGAAGGAAGGAAGGAAGGAAGGAAGGAAGGAAGGAAGGAAGGAACTAAAGCGGAAAAGAAGAGAATGAGAGAGAGAAAGGTGTGTAAATGGAGAGTGACAAAGATAGAGATGGAGAGAAAGACAAAGAGAGAAATGGAGAGAAAGAAAGAGAGATGGAGGGAGAGACAAAGAGAGAGATGGAGAGAAAGAAAGAGAGATGGAGGGAGAGACAAAGAGAGAGATGGAGAGAAAGAAAGAGAGATGGAGGGAGAGATAAAAGAGAGATGGAGGAGAAAGAGAGATAAAGAGAGAGATGGAGAGAAAGAAAGAGAGATGGAGGGAGAGACAAAGAGAGAGATGGAGAGAAAGAAAGAGAGATGGAGGGAGAGACAAAGAGAGAGATGGAGAGAAAGAAAGAGAGATGGAGGGAGAGACAAAGTGAGAGATGGAGAGAAAGAAAGAGAGATGGAGGGAGAGACAAAGAGAAAGACAAAGAGAGAGGCGGAGAGAGAGAAAGAGAGATGGAGGGAGAGACAAAGAGAGATGGAGGGAGAGACAAAGAGAAAGACAAAGAGAGAGGCGGAGAGAGAGAAAGAGAGATGGAGGGAGAAAGAAATTATTGTTTAAGAGGAATACAGAGGGGAGGTTGTTTTAGAGGAATATAGAGGGGGAAGTTGTTTTAGAGGAATATAGAGGGGAAGTTGTTTTAGAGGAATATAGAGGGGAAGTTGTTTTAGAGGAATGTAGAGGGGGAAGTTGTTTTAGAGGAATATAGAGGGGAAGTTAGAGGAATATAGAGGGGGAAGTTGTTTTAGAGGAATATAGAGGGGAAGTTGTTTTAGAGGAATATAGAGGGGGAAGTTAGAGGAATATAGAGGGGGAAGTTGTTTTAGAGGAATATAGAGGGGGAAGTTAGAGGAATATAGAGGGGGAAGTTGTTTTAGAGGAATATAGAGGGGAAGTTGTTTTAGAGGAATGTAGAGGGGGAAGTTGTTTTAGAGGAATATAGAGGGGGAAGTTGTTTTAGAGGAATATAGAGGGGAGGTTGTTTTAGAGGAATATAGAGGGGGAAGTTGTTTTAGAGGAATGTAGAGGGGAAGTTGTTTTAGAGGAATATAGAGGGGGAAGTTGTTTTAGAGGAATGTAGAGGGGGAAGTTGTTTTAGAGGAATATAGAGGGGAAGTTGTTTTAGAGGAATATAGAGGGGGAAGTTAGAGGAATATAGAGGGGGAAGTTGTTTTAGAGGAATATAGAGGGGGAAGTTGTTTTAGAGAAATATAGAGGGGAGGTTGTTTTAGAGGAATATATAGAGGGGAAGTTGTTTTAGAGGAATATATAGGGGGAAGTTGTTTTAGAGAAATATAGAGGGAAGTTGTTTTAGAGGAATATAGAGGGGAAGTTAGAGGAATATAGAGGGGGAAGATAGAGGAATATAGAGGGGGAAGTTGTTTTAGAGGAATATAGAGGGGGAAGTTAAAGGAATATAGAGGGGAAGTTGTTTTAGAGGAATATAGAGGGGAAGTTGTTTTAGAGGAATATAGAGGGGGAAGTTGTTTTAGAGGAATATAGAGGGAGGTTGTTTTAGAGGAATATAGAGGGGAAGTTGTTTTAGAGGAATATAGAGGGGAAGGTGTTTTAGAGGAATATAGAGGGGGAAGTTAGAGGAATACAGAGGGGAAGTAGTTTTAGAGGAATATAGAGGGGGAGTTAGAGGAATATAGAGGGGGAAGATAGAGGAATATAGAGGGGGAAGATAGAGGAATATAGAGGGGAAGTTGTTTTAGAGGAATATAGAGGGGAAGATAGAGGAATATAGAGGGGGAAGATAGAGGAATATAGAGGGGGAAGTTGTTTTAGAGGAATATAGAGGGGGAAGTTAAAGGAATATAGAGGGGAAGTTGTTTTAGAGGAATATAGAGGGGGAAATTAGAGGAATATAGAGGGGAAGTTGTTTTAGAGGAATATATGGGGGAAGTTGTTTTAGAGGAATATAGAGGGGAAGATAGAGGAATATAGAGGGGAAGTTGTTTTAGAGGAATATATGGGGGAAGTTGTTTTAGAGGAATATAGAGGGGGAAGTTGTTTTAGAGGAATACAGAGGGGAAGTTGTTTTAGAGGAATATAGAGGGGAAGTTGTTTTAGAGGAATATAGAGGGGGAAGTTGTTTTAGAGGAATATAGAGGGGAAGTTGTTTTAGAGGAATATAGAGTTGTTTTAGAGGGGAAGTTGTTTTAGAGGAATATAGAGGGGAAGTTGTTTTAGAGGAATATAGAGGGAAGTTGTTTTAGAGGAATATAGAGGGGGAAGTTGTTTTAGAGGAATACAGAGGGGGAAGTTGTTTTAGAGGAATATAGAGGGGGAAGTTAGAGGAATATAGAGGGGGAAGATAGAGGAATATAGAGGGGGAAGTTAGAGGAATATAGAGGGGGAAGATAGAGGAATATAGAGGGGGAAGATAGAGGAATATAGAGGGGAAGTTGTTTTAGAGGAATATAGAGGGGGAAGTTAGAGGAATATAGAGGGGGAAGTTGTTTTAGAGGAATATAGAGGGGGAAATTAGAGGAATATAGAGGGGGAAGTTGTTTTTGAGGAATATAGAGGGGGAAGTTGTTTTAGAGGAATATATATAGAGGGGAAGTTGTTTTAGAGGAATATAGAGGGGGAAGTTGTTTTAGAGGAATATAGAGGGGGAAGTTGTTTTAGAGGAATATAGAGGGAAGTTGTTTTAGAGGAATATAGAGGGGGAAGTTGTTTTAGAGGAATATAGAGGGGGGAAGTTGTTTTAGAGGAATATAGAGGGGGAAGTTGTTTTAGAGGAATATATAGGGGAAGTTGTTTTAGAGGAATATATAGGGGGAAGTTGTTTTAGAGGAATATAGAGGGGGAAGTTAGAGGAATATAGAGGGGAGGTTGTTTTAGAGGAATATAGAGGGGAGGTTGTTTTAGAGGAATATAGAGGGGGAAGTTGTTTTAGAGGAATGTAGAGGGGGAAGTTGTTTTAGAGGAATATAGAGGGGGAAGTTGTTTTAGAGGAATGTAGAGGGGGAAGTTGTTTTAGAGGAATATAGAGGGGGAAGTTGTTTTAGAGGAATATAGAGGGGAAGTTAGAGGAATATAGAGGGGGAAGTTGTTTTAGAGGAATATAGAGGGGGAAGTTGTTTTAGAGAAATATAGAGGGGAGGTTGTTTTAGAGGAATATATAGAGGGGAAGTTGTTTTAGAGGAATATATAGGGGGAAGTTGTTTTAGAGAAATATAGAGGGGAAGTTGTTTTAGAGGAATATAGAGGGGGAAGTTAGAGGAATATAGAGGGGGAAGATAGAGGAATATAGAGGGGGAAGTTGTTTTAGAGGAATATAGAGGGGGAAGTTAAAGGAATATAGAGGGGAAGTTGTTTTAGAGGAATATAGAGGGGAAGTTGTTTTAGAGGAATATAGAGGGGGAAGTTGTTTTAGAGGAATATAGAGGGGAGGTTGTTTTAGAGGAATATAGAGGGGGAAGTTGTTTTAGAGGAATATAGAGGGGAAGGTGTTTTAGAGGAATATAGAGGGGGAAGTTAGAGGAATACAGAGGGGAAGTAGTTTTAGAGGAATATAGAGGGGGAGTTAGAGGAATATAGAGGGGGAAGATAGAGGAATATAGAGGGGGAAGATAGAGGAATATAGAGGGGAAGTTGTTTTAGAGGAATATAGAGGGGAAGATAGAGGAATATAGAGGGGGAAGATAGAGGAATATAGGGGGAAGTTGTTTTAGAGGAATATAGAGGGGAAGTTAAAGGAATATAGAGGGGAAGTTGTTTTAGAGGAATATAGAGGGGGAAATTAGAGGAATATAGAGGGGAAGTTGTTTTAGAGGAATATAGAGGGGGAAGTTGTTTTAGAGGAATATAGAGGGGAAGATAGAGGAATATAGAGGGGAAGTTGTTTTAGAGGAATATATGGGGGAAGTTGTTTTAGAGGAATATAGAGGGGGAAGTTGTTTTAGAGGAATACAGAGGGGGAAGTTGTTTTAGAGGAATATAGAGGGGGAAGTTGTTTTAGAGGAATATAGAGGGGGAAGTTGTTTTAGAGGAATATAGAGGGGAAGTTGTTTTAGAGGAATACAGAGGGGGAAGTTGTTTTAGAGGAATATAGAGGGGAAGTTGTTTTAGAGGAATATAGAGGGGAAGTTGTTTTAGAGGAATATAGAGGGGAAGTTGTTTTAGAGGAATATAGACGGGGAAGTTGTTTTAGAGGAATATAGAGGGGGAAGTTGTTTTAGAGGAATATAGAGGGGAAGTTGTTTTAGAGGAATATAGAGGGGAAGTTGTTTTAGAGGAATACAGAGGGGAAGTTGTTTTAGAGGAATATAGAGGGGGAAGTTAGAGGAATATAGAGGGGAAGATAGAGGAATATAGAGGGGAAGTTAGAGGAATATAGAGGGGGAAGATAGAGGAATATAGAGGGGGAAGATAGAGGAATATAGAGGGGAAGTTGTTTTAGAGGAATATAGAGGGGGAAGTTAGAGGAATATAGAGGGGGAAGTTGTTTTAGAGGAATATAGAGGGGAAATTAGAGGAATATAGAGGGGAAGTTGTTTTTGAGGAATATAGAGGGGAAGTTGTTTTAGAGGAATATATATAGAGGGGAAGTTGTTTTAGAGGAATATAGAGGGGGAAGTTGTTTTAGAGGAATATAGAGGGGGAAGTTGTTTTAGAGGAATATAGAGGGGAAGTTGTTTTAGAGGAATATAGAGGGGGAAGTTGTTTTAGAGGAATATAGAGGGGAAGTTGTTTTAGAGGAATATAGAGGGGAAGTTGTTTTAGAGGAATATATAGGGGAAGTTGTTTTAGAGGAATATATAGGGGGAAGTTGTTTTAGAGGAATATAGAGGGGGAAGTTAGAGGAATATAGAGGGGGAGGTTGTTTTAGAGGAATATATAGAGGGGAAGTTGTTTTAGAGGAATATAGAGGGGGAAGTTAGAGGAATATAGAGAGGAAGTTGTTTTAGAGGAATATAGAGGGGGAAGATGTTTTAGAGGAATATAGAGGGGGAAGTTAGAGGAATATAGAGGGGAGGTAGTTTTAGAGGAATATAGAGGGGGAAGTTAGAGGAATATAGAGGGGGAAGTTAGAGGAATAGAGAGGGGGAAGTTAGAGGAATATAGAGGGGAAGTTGTTATAGAGGAATATAGAATTTTTTTCATGTATGTCACATTTTCGCCCTCTCCTTCCATCCCTCTCTCCGTCCATCCCTCTCTCCTTCCATCCCTCTCTCCTTCCATCCCTCTCTCCGTCCATCCCTCTCTCCTTCCATCCTTCTCTCCTTCCATCCCTCTCTCCTTCCATCCCTCTCTCCTTCCATCCCTCTCCTACCATCCCTCTCTCCTTCCATCTCTCTCTCCTTCCATCCATCCCTCTCTCCTTCCATCCCTCTCTCCGTCCATCCATCCCTCTCTCCGTCCATCCCTCTCTCCTTCCATCCCTCTCTCCTTCCATCCCTCTCTCCTTCCATCCCTCTCTCTGTCCATCCCTCTCTCTGTCCATCCCTCTCTCCTTCCATCCCTCTCTCTGTCCATCCCTCTCTCCTTCCCTCCCTCTCTCCTTCCATCCCTCTCTCCGTCCATCCCTCTCTCCTTCCATCCCTCTCTCCGTCCATCCGTCTCTCCTTCCATCCCTCTCTCCGTCCATCCCTCTCTCCGTCCAGCCCTCTCTCCGTCCATCCCTCTCTCCTTCCATCCCTCTCTCCTTCCATCCCTCTCTCCGTCCATCCCTCTCTCCTTCCATCCCTCTTTCCTTCCATCCCTCTCTCCGTCCATCCCTCTCTCCGTCCATCCCTCTCTCCGTCCATCCCTCTCTCCTTCCATCCCTCTCTCCTTCCCCTCCTAATCCTGTCTGTCCAATCAGAATCCTAACCCTGTCTATACAATCAGAATGCTAACCCTGTCTATCCAATCAGACTCCTAACCCTGTCTATCCAATCAGAATCCTAACCATGTCTATCCAATCAGAAAGCATTCCCAGAACTCTAGAAGCTCTAAATCACATATGTCAGAGTCAAGGCCCGCGGGCCACATCCGGCCCGCAAGAAGGTTTTTTACGGCCCCTGGGATGATCTTGATTTATTATTAGAACCGGCCCGCAGCAAGCCGGCAGGGCAGATCTTTTACACGCACCAATACTACATTTCCCACAATGCAAAGGAACCGAGCAGTAGGCTGCTTCATTTCAATATTTATTGGCACAGCAGTCGTCAGCATCACAGTAAAATTAACTTTCAGATACCCATCAAAAATGGCAAAACGGAAGGTGGATACTGAGAACCGGGGGTTTCAAACAAGGTGGGAGTCGGAGTATATGTTCACGAAGGTAGCTGGAAAACCTGTGTGTCTTCTGTGTGGAGAAAGTGTGGCGGTACTGAAAGAGTATAATCTGAGACGACATTATGAAACGAAACACGCGGACAAAAACAAGAATATGGACATGGAACAAAGGCTACAAAAGGCAGAGGAATTAAAACGAGGCCTCAAATCTCGACAGGCTCTGTTCAAAAAAGCCAAATCACAAGGCCAGGCTGCTGTCAAGGCCAGTTTTATTTTGGCAGAAGAGATCGCTAAATCAGCCCGGCCATTTACGGAGGGGATTTCATCAAAAACTGCATGATTAAAGTTTGGGGAAGTTTGCCCAGAAAAAAGGCAACTCTTTTTAAATGTGAGTCTGAGCAGAAACACCATTGCCGAGAGAGTAGACCAGTTGTCCATCAATCTAAAAGAGCAGCTTGTGAAAAAGGGAAAAGATTTTATTGCATATTCCTTGGCTGTGGATGAGAGCACCGACATTTCTGACATTGCCCAGTTGTCAATTTTCATCCGCGGAGTGGACTCCAACCTAAGCGTGACAGAGGAGTTTTTGGCTTTACGTCCTATGCATGGCACAACTACGGGGCATGATTTGTATGAAGAGGTGTCAAGATGTGTAAATGAGATGGAGCTGCCTTAGGAAAAACTCGTGGGTTTGACAACCGACGGAGCACCTGCGATGTGTGGACACAGGAGCGGACTGGTGGCGAAGATACGGGAAAAGATGCAAGAGGAAAACGCGACAGGTGAGCTGACAGCTTATCATTGTATCATACACCAGGAAGCGTTGTGCGGTAAAGCCTTGAAAATGGAGCATGTAATGAGCATCATCACGCGCACAGTTAACTTTATCAGAGCCAAAGGTTTGAATCACCGCCAGTTCAAGGCATTTCTGACGGAGTTAGAAAGGAGCATGGTGATTTGCCTTATCACACAGAGGTGCGATGGCTAAGCCAGGGAAAGGTGCTTCAAAGATGTTTCGAGCTTCGTGAGGAGATTTGTCTGTTCTTGGACAGCAAAGGGAAAGACACAACACAACTCCGAGACGAAATGTTTCTGTGTGAAATGGCTTTTCTGTGTGACATTACGAGTCATCTGAATGCAATAAACTTGCAGCTGCAGGGTCGGGATCGTGTCATCTCTGATATGTACAGTACAGTGAAGGCATTTAAAACCAAACTGACTCTGTGGGAGACGCAGATGCGGAAAGAAAATTTGAGCCACTTTCCCAGCTGCCAGACCATGAAAGAGAAGCTCTCTACCAGTGCGTTCCCGAGCACACAGTTGGCTGATAAAATAGGTATGCTTGCCGCTGACTTTCGACGCTTCGATTTGCTGACTTTGAAGCACAAAAAAGCAGGTTGGAACTGCTCGGTAACCCATTTGCTGTTGACGTGGAAAGCTCACCACCAAACCTCCAAATGGAGTTGATTGACCTCCAATGCAATGATGCACTGAGGGCAAAATATGCGGCAGTGGGTGCTGCGGAGTTCGCCCGTTTCCTCCCGGCACAATGCCCCAGCTGCGCATCCAGGCTGCTCAAGCGTTGTCTATGTTTGGCAGCACATACCTGTGTGAACAACTGTTTTCTTTGATGAACCTGAACAAAACATCACACAGAAGTCGACTTACTGCTGAACACCTCCACTCAATTCTGAGGATTTCTTCAGCTCAGAGCCTTACCCCGAACATTGATGAACTTGTGGAAAAGATGGGACACCACCAAGTATCACCCTCAACCTCAAACAAGTGAACATTACTGTGCAATCACATATTTAGAGTTTTTACTCAGTTCAAGTTTAAAAGTTAAAATTTAATATTTGTTTTCACTGCATGTTACTTCTCCTTAAACAAAGTGTTGTTTTTGATTAATAGATTTTTGCACTTTATTTTTTTGTATT
>NC_088407.1:9579234-9596734 GCF_034236695.1 Oncorhynchus nerka
CTCTCTCTCTCACACACACACACACTTTCTCTCTGACCCCAACTGGTACGGAGGTTCACCTTCCAGCAGGACAATGACCCCAAGCATACTGCGTAAGGAACCTTAAAATGTTGATTTTGGGACCTTTTTCTCCACATTCCTCTTGGAAAATAATCTAAATCACATAGTATTTTGTGGTTAGATTTCATTATTACTTTATTTTTGTGACAAAAACATCTATTTTACCAGAGAGAGAAATTGGGGATTTGTCTATTCTCTCAGAATCCTAATCCTGTCTATCCAATCAAAATCCTAACCCTGTCTATCCAATCAGAATCCTAACCCTGTCTATCCAATCAGAATCTTAACCATGTCTATCCAATCAGAAAGCATTCCCAGAACTCTAGAAGCTCTAAATGTATCGTTTAGTGTTCTGCATGGCTAATAACCCCTATTAATCTACTCTCTGAAGATTAGACCGTGCAGTCTTCACAGGCACACACACACACACACAGTCTTGTATAACTAACCTTGTGGGGACACACAATTCAGTCCCATTTAAAACCTAACGTTAAACCTAACCTTAAACTTCAAACTTAACCCTAAAACCTAAACCTAACCTTAACCCTAAAACCTAACCTTAAACCAAAAACCTAACCTAACCTTAACCCTAAAACCTAACCTTAACCCTAAAACCTAACCCTAAAACCCAACTTTAAACCTAACCTTAACCCTAAAACCTAACCTTAACCGTTAAAACCTAACCTTAACCTTAAAACCTAACCCTAAAACCTAACCTTAAAGATCCTAGCTCCTAACCCTCACCCTAAACCTGATCCTAGCTCTTACCCCTCACCCTAAACCTGATCCTAACCCTCACCCTAAACCTGATCCTAACCCTCACCCTAAACCTGATCCTAACCCTCACCCTAAACCTGATCCTAGCTCCTAACCCTAAACCTGATCCTAGCTCCTACCCCTAAACCTGATACTAGCTCCTATCCCTAAACCTGATCCTAGCTCCTCACCCTGAACCTGATCCTAGCTCCTAACCCTCACCCTAAACCTGATCCTAGCTCCTAACCCTGATCCTAGCTCCTAACCCTCACCCTAAAACTGATCCTAGCTCCTAACCCTCACCCTAAATCTGATCCTAGCTCCTACCCCTCACCCTAAGCCTGATCCTAGCTCCTAATCCTCACCCTAAACCTGATCCTAGCTCCTACCCCTAAACCTGATCCTAGCTCCTACCCCTCACCCTAAACCTGATCCTAGCTCCTAACCCTCACCCTAAACCTGATCCTAGCTCCTAACCCTCACCCTAAACCTGATCCTAGCTCCTAACCCTCACCCTAAACCTGATCCTAGCTCCTACCCCTAAACCTGATCCTAGCTCCTACCCCTCACCCTAAACCTGATCCTAGCTCCTAACCCTCACCCTAAACCTGATCCTAGCTCCTAACCCTCACCCTGAACCTGATCATAGCTCCTAATCCTCACCCTGATCCTAGCTCCTAACCCTCACCCTAAACCTGATCCTAGCTCCTACCCCTCACCCTAAACCTGATCCTAGCTCCTACACCTCACCCTAAACCTGATCCTATCTCCTACCCCTCACCCTAAACCTGATCTTAGCTCCTACCCCTCACCCTAAACCTGATCCTAGCTCCTACCCCTCACCCTAAACCTGATCCTAGCTCCTAACCCTCACCCTAAAGCTGATCCTAGCTCCTACCCCTCACCCTAAACCTGATCCTACCCCTCACCCTTAAACCTGATCCTAGCTCCTAACCCTCACCTTAAACCTGATCCTAGCTCCTACCCCTCACCCTAAACCTGATCCTAGCTCCTAACCCTAAACCTGATCCTAGCTCCTAACCCTCACCCTGAACCTGATCCTAGCTCCTAACCCTCACCCTAAACCTGATCCTGCTCCTAACCCTCACCCTGATCCTAGCTCCTAACCCTCACCCTAAACCTGATCCTAACCATAAACCTGATCCTAACCCTAAACCTGATCCTAGCTCCTAACCCTCACCCTAAACCTGATCCTAGCTCCTAACCCTAAACCTGATCCTAGCTCCTACCCCTCACCCTAAGCCTGATCCTAGCTCCTACCCCTCACCCTAAACCTGATCCTAGCTCCTAACCCTCACCCTAAACCGGATCCTAGCTCCTACCCCTAAACCTGATCCTAGCTCCATCCCTTTCTCCGTCCATCCCTCTCTCCTTCCATCCCTCTCTCCTTCTATCCCTCTCTCCGTCCATCCATCCCTCTCTCCTTCCATCCCTCTCTCCGTCCATCCATCCCTCTCTCCTTCTATCCCTCTCTCCTTCCATCCCTCTCTCCGTCCATCCCTCTCTCAGTCCATCCCTCTCTGTCCATCCCTCTCTCCGTCCAT
The DNA here is from genome assembly GCF_034236695.1 of Oncorhynchus nerka. Taxonomy (NCBI): domain Eukaryota; kingdom Metazoa; phylum Chordata; class Actinopteri; order Salmoniformes; family Salmonidae; genus Oncorhynchus; species Oncorhynchus nerka. The sequence continues at coordinate 9,581,616 of NC_088407.1, forward strand.
CCCTCTCTCCGTCCATCCCTCTCTCCTTCCATCCCTCTCTCCTTCCATCCCTCTCTCCTTCCATCCCTCTCCTTCCATCCCTCTCTCCGTCCATCCCTCTCTCCTTCCATCCCTCTCTCCGTCCATCCCTCTCTCCGTCCATCCCTCTCTCCTTCCATCCCTCTCCTTCCATCCCTCTCTCCTTCCATCCCTCTCTCCGTCCATCCCTCTCTCCGTCCATCCCTCTCTCCTTCCATCCCTCTCTCCTTCCATCCCTCTCTCCTTCCATCCCTCTCTCTGTCCATCCCTCTCTCCTTCCCCTCCTAACCCTGTCTATCCAATCAGAATCCTAACCCTGTCTATCCAATCAGAATCTTAACCCTGTCTATCCAATCAGAATCCTAACCCTGTCTATCCAATCAGAATCTTAACCCTGTCTATCCAATCAGAATCTTAACCCTGTCTATCCAATCAGAATCCTAATCCTGTCTATCCAATCAAAATCCTAACCCTGTCTATCCAATCAGAATCTTAACCCTGTCTATCCAATCAGAATCCTAACCCTGTCTATCCAATCAGAATCTTAACCATGTCTATCCAATCAGAAAGCATTCCCAGAACTCTAGAAGCTCTAAATGTATCGTTTAGTGTTCTGCATGGCTAATAACCCCTATTAATCTACTCTCTGAAGATTAGACCGTGCAGTCTTCACAGGCACACACACACACAGTCTTGTATAACTAACCTTGTGGGGACACACAATTCAGTCCCATTTAAAACCTAACGTTAAACCTAAAACCTAACCTTAAACTTCAAACTTAACCCTAAAACCTAAACCTAACCCTAAAACCTAACCTTAAACCAAAAACCTAACCTTAACCCTAAAACCTAACCCTAAAACCCAACTTTAAACCTAACCTTAAAACCTAACCTTAACCCTAAAACCTAACCTTAAAGATCCTAGCTCCTAACCCTCACCCTAAACCTGATCCTAGCTCCTAACCCTAAACCTGATCCTAGCTCCTACCCCTAAACCTGATACTAGCTCCTACCCCTAAACCTGATCCTAGCTCCTTACCCTAAACCTAATCCTAGCTCCTAACCCTCACCCTAAACCTGATCCTAGCTACTAACCCTGATCCTAGCTCCTAACCCTCACCCTAAACCTGATCCTAGCTCCTAACCCTCACCCTAAATCTGATCCTAGCTCCTACCCATCACCCTAAACCTGATCCTAGCTCCTACCCCTCAACCTAAACCTGATCCTAGCTCCTACCCTCACCCTAAAGCTGATCCTAGCTCCTAACCCTCACCCTAAACCTGATCCTAGCTCCTACCCCTCACCCTAAACCTGATCCTATCTCCTACCCCTCACCCTAAACCTGATCCTAGCTCCTACCCCTCACCCTAAACCTGATCCTAGCTCCTACCCCTCAACCTAAACCTGATCCTAGCTCCTACCCCTCACCCTAAACCTGATCCTAGCTCCTACCCCTCACCCTAAACCTGATCCTAGCTCCTACCCTCACCCTAAACCTGATCCTACCCCTCACCCTAAACCTGATCCTAGCTCCTAACCCTCACCCTAAACCTGATCCTAGCTCCTAACCCTCACCCTCACCCTGATCCTAGCTCCTAACCCTCACCCTAAACCTGCTCCTAACCCTCACCCTGAACCTGATCCTAGCTCCTACCCCTCACCCTAAACCTGATCATAGCTCCTACCCCTCACCCTAAGCCTGATCCTAGCTCCTAACCCTAAACCTGATCCTAGCTCCTAACCCTAAACCTGATCCTAGCTCCTACCCCTCACCCTAAGCCTGATCCTAGCTCCTACCGCTCACCCTAAACCTGATCCTAGCTCCTAACCCTCAACCTAAACCTGATCCTAGCTCCTAACCCTAAGCCTGATCCTAGCTCCTAACCCTCACCCTAAACCTGATCCTAACCCTAAACCTGATCCTAGCTCCTAACCCTCACCATGATCCTAACCCTCACCCTAAACCTGATCCTAACCCTCACCCTAAACCTGATCCTAACCCTAAACCTGATCCTAGCTCCTAACCCTCACCCTAAACCTGATCCTAGCTCCTACCCCTCACCGTAAACCTGATCCTAGCTCCTACCCCTCACCCTAAGCCTGATCCTAGCTCCTAACCCTAAACCTGATCCTAGCTCCTAACCCTCACCCTAAACCTGATCCTAGCTCCTACCCCTCACCCTAAACCTGATCATAGCTCCTACCCCTCACCCTAAGCCTGATCCTAGCTCCTAACCCTAAACCTGATCCTAGCTCCTAACCCTCACCCTAAACCTGATCATAGCTCCTACCCCTAAACCTGATCCTAGCTCCTAACCCTCACCCTAAACCTGATCCTAGCTCCTACCCCTCACCCTAAGCCTGATCCTAGCTCCTAACCCTAAACCTGATCCTGCTCCTAACCCTCACCCTGAACCTGATCCTAGCTCCTAACCCTCACCCTAAACCTGATCCTAACCATAAACCTGATCCTAGCTCCTAACCCTCACCCTAAACCTGATCCTAGCTCCTAACCCTCACCCTAAACCTGATCATAGCTCCTACCCCTCACCCTAAGCCTGATCCTAGCTCCTAACCCTAAACCTGATCCTAGCTCCTAACCCTAAACCTGATCCTAGCTCCTACCCCTCATCCTAAGCCTGATCCTAGCTCCTACCGCTCACCCTAAACCTGATCCTAGCTCCTAACCCTCACCCTAAACCTGATCCTAGCTCCTAACCCTAAGCCTGATCCTAGCTCCTAACCCTCACCCTAAACCTGATCCTAGCTCCTAACCCTCACCCTGAACCTGATCCTAGCTCCTAACCCTCACACTAAACCTGATCCTAGCTCCTAACCCTCACCCTAAACCTGATCCTAGCTCCTACCCCTCACCCTAAACCTGATCCTAGCTCCTACCCCTCACCCTAAGCCTGATCCTAGCTCCTAACCCTAAACCTGATCCTAGCTCCTACCCCTCACCATAAACCTGATCCTACCCCTCACCCTAAACCTGATCCTAGCTCCTAACCCTCACCCTAAACCTGATCCTAGCTCCTACCCCTCACCCTAAACCTGATCCTAGCTCCTAACCCTCACCCTGAACCTGATCCTAGCTCCTAACCCTCACCCTAAACCTGATCCTGCTCCTAACCCTCACCCTGATCCTAGCTCCTAACCCTCACCCTAAACCTGATCCTAACCATAAACCTGATCCTAACCCTAAACCTGATCCTAGCTCCTAACCCTCACCCTAAACCTGATCCTAGCTCCTACCCCTCACCCTAAACCTGATCATAGCTCCTACCCCTCACCCTAAGCCTGATCCTAGCTCCTACCCCTCACCCTGATCCTAGCTCCTACCCCTCACCCTAAACCTGATCCTAGCTCCTCACCCTAAACCTGCTCCTAGCTCCTACCCCTAAACCTGATCCTAGCTCCTAACCCTGATCCTAGCTCCTAACCCTAAACCTGATCCTAGCTCCTAACCCTCACCCTGATCCTAGCTCCTAACCCTCACCCTAAACCTGATCCTAACCCTAAACCTGATCCTAGCTCCTAAACCTCACCCTAAACCTGATCCTAGCTCCTACCCCTCACCCTAAACCTGATCCTAGCTCCTACCCCTCACCCTAAGCCTGATCCTAGCTCCTAACCCTAAACCTGATCCTAGCTCCTACCCCTCACCCTAAACCTGATCCTAGCTCCTAACCCTAAACCTGATCCTAGCTCCTAACCCTCACCCCGAACCTGATCCTAGCTCCTAACCCTCACCCTAAACCTGCTCCTAACCCTGAACCTGATCCTAGCTCCTAACCCTCACCCTAAACCTGATCCTAACCCTAAACCTGATCCTAGCTCCTAACCCTCACCCTAAACCTGATCCTAGCTCCTACCCCTCACCCTAAACCTGATCATAGCTCCTACCCCTCACCCTAAACCTGATCCTAGCTCCTACCCCTCACCCTGATCCTAGCTCCTACCCCTCACCCTAAACCTGATCCTAGCTCCTCACCCTAAACCTGCTCCTAGCTCCTACCCCTAAACCTGATCCTAGCTCCTAACCCTAAACCTGATCCTAGCTCCTAACCCTGATCCTAGCTCCTAACCCTAAACCTGATCCTAGCTCCTAACCCTCACCCTGATCCTAGCTCCTAACCCTCACCCTAAACCTGATCCTATCTCCTAACCCTCACCCTAAACCTGATCCTAGCTCCTAACCCTCACCCTAAACCTGATCATAGCTCCTACCCCTCACCCTAAGCCTGATCCTAGCTCCTAACCCTAAACCTGATCCTAGCTCCTAACCCTAAACCTGATCCTAGCTCCTACCCCTCATCCTAAGCCTGATCCTAGCTCCTACCGCTCACCCTAAACCTGATCCTAGCTCCTAACCCTCACCCTAAACCTGATCCTAGCTCCTAACCCTAAGCCTGATCCTAGCTCCTAACCCTCACCCTAAACCTGATCCTAGCTCCTAACCCTCACCCTGAACCTGATCCTAGCTCCTAACCCTCACACTAAACCTGATCCTAGCTCCTAACCCTCACCCTAAACCTGATCCTAGCTCCTACCCCTCACCCTAAACCTGATCCTAGCTCCTACCCCTCACCCTAAGCCTGATCCTAGCTCCTAACCCTAAACCTGATCCTAGCTCCTACCCCTCACCATAAACCTGATCCTACCCCTCACCCTAAACCTGATCCTAGCTCCTAACCCTCACCCTAAACCTGATCCTAGCTCCTACCCCTCACCCTAAACCTGATCCTAGCTCCTAACCCTCACCCTGAACCTGATCCTAGCTCCTAACCCTCACCCTAAACCTGATCCTGCTCCTAACCCTCACCCTGATCCTAGCTCCTAACCCTCACCCTAAACCTGATCCTAACCATAAACCTGATCCTAACCCTAAACCTGATCCTAGCTCCTAACCCTCACCCTAAACCTGATCCTAGCTCCTACCCCTCACCCTAAACCTGATCATAGCTCCTACCCCTCACCCTAAGCCTGATCCTAGCTCCTACCCCTCACCCTGATCCTAGCTCCTACCCCTCACCCTAAACCTGATCCTAGCTCCTCACCCTAAACCTGCTCCTAGCTCCTACCCCTAAACCTGATCCTAGCTCCTAACCCTGATCCTAGCTCCTAACCCTAAACCTGATCCTAGCTCCTAACCCTCACCCTGATCCTAGCTCCTAACCCTCACCTAAACCTGATCCTAACCCTAAACCTGATCCTAGCTCCTAAACCTCACCCTAAACCTGATCCTAGCTCCTACCCCTCACCCTAAACCTGATCCTAGCTCCTACCCCTCACCCTAAGCCTGATCCTAGCTCCTAACCCTAAACCTGATCCTAGCTCCTACCCCTCACCCTAAACCTGATCCTAGCTCCTAACCCTAAACCTGATCCTAGCTCCTAACCCTCACCCCGAACCTGATCCTAGCTCCTAACCCTCACCCTAAACCTGCTCCTAACCCTGAACCTGATCCTAGCTCCTAACCCTCACCCTAAACCTGATCCTAACCCTAAACCTGATCCTAGCTCCTAACCCTCACCCTAAACCTGATCCTAGCTCCTACCCCTCACCCTAAACCTGATCATAGCTCCTACCCCTCACCCTAAACCTGATCCTAGCTCCTACCCCTCACCCTGATCCTAGCTCCTACCCCTCACCCTAAACCTGATCCTAGCTCCTCACCCTAAACCTGCTCCTAGCTCCTACCCCTAAACCTGATCCTAGCTCCTAACCCTGATCCTAGCTCCTAACCCTAAACCTGATCCTAGCTCCTAACCCTCACCCTGATCCTAGCTCCTAACCCTCACCCTAAACCTGATCCTAACCCTAAACCTGATCCTATCTCCTAACCCTCACCCTAAACCTAAATCCTAGCTCCTACCCCTCACCCTAAACCTGATCCTAGCTCCTACCCCTCACCCTAAGCCTGATCCTAGCTCCTAACCCTCACCCTAAACCTGCTCCTAACCTGATCCTAGCTCCTAACCCTCACCCTAAACCTGATCCTAACCCTAAACCTAATCCTAGCTCCTAACCCTCACCCTAATCCTAGCTCCTACCCCTCACCCTAAACCTGATCATAGCTCCTAACCCTAAACCTGACCCTAGCTCCTAACCCTCACCCTGAACCTGATTATAGCTCCTAACCCTCACCCTAAACCTGATCCTAGCTCCTACCCCTCACCCTAAACCTGATCCTAGCTCCTAACCCTCACCCTAAGCCTGATCCTAGCTCCTAACCCTAAACCTGATCCTAGCTCCTAACCCTGATCCTAGCTCCTACCCCTCACCCTAAGCCTGATCCTAGCTCCTACCCCTCACCCTAAACCTGATCCTAGCTCCTAACCCTAAACCTGATCCTAGATCCTAACCCTCACCCTAAACCTGATCCTAGCTCCTAACCCTAAACCTGACCCTAGCTCCTAACCCTCACCCTGATTATAGCTCCTAACACTCACCCTAAACCTGATCCTAGCTCCTACCCCTCACCCTAAACCTGATCCTAGCTCCTAACCCTAAGCCTGATCCTAGCTCCTAACCCTCACCCTAAACCTGATCCTAGCTCCTACCCCTAAACCTTATCCTAGCTCCTAACCCTCACCCTGATCCTAGCTCCTACCCTTCACCCTAAACCTGATCCTAGCTCCTAACCCTCACCCTGATCCTAGCTCCTACCCTTCACCCTAAACCTGATCTTAGCTCCTACCCTTCACCCTAAACCTGATCCTACCCCTCACCCTAAACCTGATCCTAGCTCCTACCCCTCACCCTAAACCTGATCCTAGCTCCTACCCCTCACCCTAAACCTGATCCTATCTCCTAACCCTCACCCTAAACCTGATCCTAGCTCCTACCCCTCACCCTAAACCTGATCCTAGCTCCTAACCCTCACCCTAAACCTGATCCTAGCTCCTAACCCTCACCCTAAACCTGATCCTAGCTCCTAACCCTAAACCTGATCCTAACCCTCACCCTAAACCTGATCCTAGCTCCTAACCCTCACCCTGATCCTAGCTCCTAACCCTAAACCTGATCATAGCTCCTAACCCTAAACCTGACCCTAGCTCCTAACCCTCACCCTGAACCTGATTATAGCTCCTAACCCTCACCCTAAACCTGATCCTAGCTCCTACCCCTCACCCTAAACCTGATCCTAGCTCCTAACCCTCACCCTAAGCCTGATCCTAGCTCCTAACCCTAAACCTGATCCTAGCTCCTACCCCTCACCCTAAGCCTGATCCTAGCTCCTACCCCTCACCCTAAACCTGATCCTAGCTCCTAACCCTAAACCTGATCCTAGCTCCTAACCCTCACCCTAAACCTGATCCTAGCTCCTAACCCTAAACCTGACCCTAGCTCCTAACCCTCACCCTGAACCTGATTATAGCTCCTAACCCTCACCCTAAACCTGATCCTAGCTCCTACCCCTCACCCTAAACCTGATCCTAGCTCCTAACCCTCACCCTAAGCCTGATCCTAGCTCCTAACCCTAAACCTGATCCTAGCTCCTACCCCTCACCCTAAGCCTGATCCTAGCTCCTACCCCTCACCCTAAACCTGATCCTAGCTCCTAACCCTGATCCTAGCTCCTAACCCTCACCCTAAACCTGATCCTAGCTCCTACCCCTAAACCTGATCCTAGCTCCTAACCCTAAGCCTGATCCTAGCTCCTAACCCTCACCCTAAACCTGATCCTAGCTCCTAACCCTAAACCTGATCCTACCCCTCACCCTAAACCTGATCCTAGCTCCTAACCCTCACCCTGATCCTAGCTCCTACCCTTCACCCTAAACCTGATCCTAGCTCCTAACCCTCACCCTGATCCTAGCTCCTACCCTTCACCCTAAACCTGATCTTAGCTCCTACCCTTCACCCTAAACCTGATCCTACCCCTCACCCTAAACCTGATCCTAGCTCCTAACCCTCACCCTAAACCTGATCCTAGCTCCTACCCCTCACCCTAAACCTGATCCTAGCTCCTAACCCTCACCCTGATCCTAGCTCCTAACCCTCACCCTAAACCTGATCCTAGCTCCTAACCCTAAACCTGATCCTACCCCTCACCCTAAACCTGATCCTAGCTCCTACCCCTCACCCTAAACCTGATCCTAGCTCCTAACCCTCACCCTAAACCTGATCCTAGCTCCTAACCCTCACCCTAAACCTGATCCTAGCTCCTAACCCTAACCCTCACCCTAAACCTGATCCTAGCTCCTAACCCTCACCCTGATCCTAGCTCCTAACCCTCACCCTAAACCTGATCCTAACCCTAACACTTAAAGTAGTTCTAACCTGAACCCTAAACCCTCCAGAAAGAATATTTGACATGTGGTCAGATTTTTGTTTGTTTACTTATCTTGTGGGGACTTCTGGTCCCCACAAGAATAGTTAAAAACGTCCACACACACACACGAATTAGCCTCTCTAGTTGCTCACACTCTCACTTCCTCTCACACGCACACTAGTCTCCACAGCACAATGCTACAAACTACAGTATAGCTTTACAGAGAACTAGGGGTTTGCCCAATAGTAAACTCAAACACTGGAAACAAGTCTGCCTGATGGGACTTTGTTTAATTCCAAATCCAACATTTACAAATTCATATTATGAAATAATTTCATTAATACTTCTCAATTTCAGTTAATCCCGGTCGAGTTTTGAATTATCTTGTGTGGTAGCCTGGTCTCAGATCTGCTTGTGATCTTGTGTGGTAGCCTGGTCTCAGATCTGGTTGTGATCTTGTGTGGTATCCTGGTCTCAGATCTGCTTGTGATCTTGTGTGGTAGCCTGGTCTCAGATCTGCTTGTGATCTTGTGTGGTAGCCTGGTCTCAGATCTGCTTGTGATCTTGTGTGGTAGCCTGGTCTCAAATCTGCTTGTGATCTTGTGTGGTTGCCTGGTCTCAGATCTGGTTGTGATCTTGTGTGGTAGCCTGGTCTCAGATCTGGTTGTGATCTTGTGTGGTAGCCTGGTCTCAGATCTGGTTGTGATCTTGTGTGGTAGCCTGGTCTCAGATCTGGTTGTGATCTTGTGTGGTTGCCTGGTCTCAGATCTGTTACCAAGGCCAACTGAACTCTGTCACTGTAGGCATAACAATGAGTGACAAGGACTTGGCATGATAGCATAAATAAACAGACTGGCACTCAGGCTACTTGTGTGTGTATTAACAGTTAAAGGTTTAGAGCTCAATTATAATGTTGTTTCTCCATCTAGCGGTTAAATCGTTGTTGTGCACCTTGATAATAAATGGTGTTATGAAGGTCAACTGATGGTAAATTCAAGATAGTGCAGCCACAATGGTTTTAATGCTCTCTCTCTCTCTCCCCCCCTTCTCTGTCCCCCCCCCCCTTCTCCTTCTCTCTCTCCTCTTTTTTTCTCTCTCTTTCCTTCTCCTTCTCTCTCTCTCCCCTTCTCTTTCTCTCTCTCTCCTTCTCTCTCTCTCTTTCTCTCTCTCCTTTTTCTCCCTCTCCTTCTCTTTCTCATTCATACAATCCAAAACACTCACACTCTCTCACACACACTCGCACGCACGCACACGCACGCACGCACACACACACACACACACACACACACACACACACACACTAATAAATAATAAAAAGGAATAGACAACAGTAAGAAACACACTAAAAACCATCCTCATCTCAAAAAAGATAGAATTTAAACCCTTCATCTTATTGAATCTCTATAAATACATGGTCGTTATAGGAGTGAAAACATCTTCAATTAAAGCCTGTGGTAGTCATAGAAACAGTATTAAGTTACAGTAGTAATATTGCAGGTTAAAGTACAGTAGTTTGTATTTCAGGGTTTTCCCATCGATACCTTTTAGGACTTTAGTTTAGATGTAAGAAACCTTTAGGACTTTAGTTTAGATGTAAGAAACCTTTAGGACTTTAGTTTAGATGTAAGAAACCTTTAGGACTTTAGTTTAGATGTAAGAAACCTTTAGGACTTTAGTTTAGATGTAAGAAACCTTTAGGACTTTAGTTTAGATGTAAGAAACCTTTAGGACTTTAGTTTAGATGTAAGAAACCTTTAGGACTTTAGTTTATAGTTTTATTATTTATTTATTTATAGTTTCATCTAAACTAAAAGGTAAGAAACCTTAACATGTTGATTTTGGGAAAAAAAGGAAATCACATAGTATTTTGTGGTTAGATTTCGTTATTTCTTTCTTTTTTTGTAACAGAAAAAAAACATCTATTTTTTTACCAGAGGGAGAAATTGGGGTATTTTCTTTTCAGAAGTGCACATTAGAAAAGTAGCAAGGCGGTTTTTTTTTTGGTATCCAGGCAGACCTGTTATAAGGATCTCAATAAAGCTACTTAAGGTGACATATCACCGTCATAAGGAAAGTAACATGATAAGTAACAACTCTCAATTGTGTCACTTGTTGAAATGTATTTCTAGTAAAAAAAATTCCAGGTGAGGGGACAGAAAAGGAGAATGTATTTGTCCCAGTTGAGCCACACTGCGGGCACTAACGCTGTTAGTGAACACATTCAGACACACAGAACCAAGGATTCTGGGTAACTGGTCTATAGTGTGTATTGATCTGGGTAACTGGTCTATAGTGTGTATTGATCTGGGTAACTGGTCTATAGTTTGTATTGATCTGGGTAACTGGTCTATAATGTGTATTGATCTGGGTAACTGGTCTATAATGTGTATTGATCTGGGTAACTGGTCTATAATGTGTATTGATCTGGGTAACTGGTCTATAGTTTGTATTGATCTGGGTAACTGGTCTATAATGTGTATTGATCTGGGTAACTGGTCTATAATGTGTATTGATCTGGGTAACTGGTCTATAGTTTGTATTGATCTGGGTAACTGGTCTATAATGTGTATTGATCTGGGTAACTGGTCTATAATGTGTATTGATCTGGGTAACTGGTCTATAATGTGTATTGATCTGGGTAACTGGTCTATAGTGTGTATTGAGATCTGGGTAACTGGTCTATAATGTGTATTGATCTGGGTAACTGGTCTATAGTTTGTATTGATCTGGGTAACTGTTCTATAATGTGTATTGATCTGGGTAACTGGTCTATAATGTGTATTGAGATCTGGGTAACTGGTCTATAGTTTGTATTGATCTGGGTAACTGGTCTATAATGTGTATTGATCTGGGTAACTGGTCTATAATGTGTATTGAGATCTGGGTAACTGGTCTATAGTTTGTATTGATCTGGGTAACTGGTCTATAATGTGTATTGATCTGGGTAACTGGTCTATAATGTGTATTGATCTGGGTAACTGGTCAATAGTTTGTATTGATCTGGGTAACTGGTCTATAGTTTGTATTGATCTGGGTAACTGGTCTATAGTTTGTATTGATCTGGGTAACTGGTCTATAATGTGTATTGATCTGGGTAACTGGTCTATAATGTGTATTGATCTGGGTAACTGGTCTATAGTTTGTATTGATCTGGGTAACTGGTCTATAGTTTGTATTGATCTGGGTAGCTGGTCTATAATGTGTATTGAGATCTGGGTAACTGGTCTATAGTTTGTATTGATCTGGGTAACTGGTCTATAATGTGTATTGATCTGGGTAACTGGTCTATAATGTGTATTGATCTGGGTAACTGGTCTATAGTTTGTATTGATCTGGGTAACTGGTCTATAGTTTGTATTGATCTGGGTAACTGGTCTATAGTTTGTATTGATCTGGGTAACTGGTCTATAGTTTGTATTGATCTGGGTAACTGGTCTATAATGTGTATTGATCTGGGTAACTGGCCCATAGTGTGTAAACTAGTGCTGAGCAATTAGTGCTTTTCTAGACCCATCTTGGTTTCGGTTCGATTCTAAAAAAAATCATAGAGGTGTAAAAAATAAAGTGTTGACATTAAACGTTAAAGCGATTAGTGTTTTTTTGAGGTCGGTTCGGTTTCGGTTAGATTATTAAACATAATCATGGTTTTCGATAACTTTTTTAAACATTAAATGACCTGTGCATTATATGTGGGTTGAAACAACACATCATACAATAACTAATACAGTGGCTAGTGAAAGTCTTCACCCCCCTTGGCATTTTTGCTATTTTGTTGCCCTATAACCTGGAATTAAAATATATTTTTTTTTTTTTTGGGGGGGGGTTTGTATCATTTGATTTACACAACATGCCTACCACTTTGAAGATGCAAAATATTTATTATTGTGAAACAGCCAAGAAATAAGACAAAAAAACTGAAAACTTAAGCCTGTATAACTCACAAAGTCAATACTTTGTAGAGCCACCTTTTGCAGCAATTACAGCTGCAAGTCTCTAGGGGTATAATCTTGGCACATCTAGCCACTGGGAGATTGGCCCATTCTCCAAGGTAAAACTGTTCCAACTCCGGGTTCCGCTGGTGTACAGCAATCTTTAAGTGATACCACAGATTCTCAATTAGATTGAGGTCTGGGCTTTGACTAGGCCATTCCAAGACATTTAAATGTTTCCCCTTAAACCACTTGAGTGTTGCTTTAGCAGTATGCTTAGGGTCATTGTCCTGCTGGAAGGTGAACCTCCGTCAAAGTCTCAAATCTCTGGAAGACAAATAGGTTTCCCTCAAGAATTTCCCTGTATTTAGCACCATCCATCATTCCTTCAATTCTGACCAGTTTCCCTGCCGATGAAAAACATCCCCACAGCATGATGCTGCCACCACCATGCATCACTGTGGGGATGGTGTTCTCGGGGTTATGCGGTGTTGGGTTGCGCCAGACATAGCGTTTTCCTTGATGGCATAAAAGCTAAATTTAATCTCTTCTGACCAAGGTACCTTATTCCATATGTTTGGGGAGTCTCCCACATGCCGTATAGCTCTGTGGAGCTTTGCAGCTCCTTCAGGGTTATCTTTGGTCTCTTTGTTGCCTCTCTGATTAATGCCTTCCTTGCCTGGTCCGTGAGTTTTGGCCCTCTCTTGGCAGGTTTGTTGTGGTGCCATATTCTTTCCATTTTTTAATAATGGATTTAATTGTGGACTTTATTTAACTAATTACGTGACTTCTGAAGGTCATTGGTTGCACCAGATCTTATTTAGGGGCTTCATAGCAAAGGGGGTGAATACATATGCACACACCACTTTTCTATTTTTTCTATTTTTTTTTAAACAAGTTATTTTTTCCATTTCACTTCACCAATTTGGACAATTTTGTGTTTGTCCATTACATGAAATCCAAATAAAAATGAATTTAAATTACAGGTTGGAATGCAACAAAATAGGAAAAACGTCAGGGGGATGAACACTTTCGCTAGGCACTGTAAAAGTCCCATGATGCTTAGTGATCGCCCATTACTGCTGATCACTTATTAACCATTATTTATTCACATTACTTTACTTTAATCAAATATTTCAGTTATTGTGTATATTACATTAGTTTTATTTGTTAACTTTATTATTTCTTTCCAAGTCATCATCTCGTCTCTATAGAGCTGCTGTCTGACAACATCACTAAGTCATCTCATCTCTATAGAGCTGCTGTCTGACAGAATCACTAAGTCATCTCATCTCTATAGAGCTGCTATCTGACAGAATCACTAAGTCATCTCATCTCTATAGAGCTGCTGTCTGACAACATCACTAAGTCATCTCATCTCTATAGAGCTGCTGTCTGACAGAATCACTAAGTCATCTCATCTCTATAGAGCTGCTATCTGACAGAATCACTAAGTCATCTCATCTCTATAGAGCTGCTGTCTGACAGAATCACTAAGTCATCTCATCTCTATAGAGCTGCTATCTGACAGAATCACTAAGTCATCTCATCTCTATAGAGCTGCTGTCTGACAACATCACTAAGTCATCTCATCTCTATAGAGCTGCTGTCTGACAGAATCACTAAGTCATCTCATCTCTATAGAGCTGCTATCTGACAGAATAACTAAGTCATCTCATCTCTATAGAGCTGCTGTCTGACAACATCACTAAGTCATCTCATCTCTATAGAGCTGCTGTCTGACAACATCACTAAGTCATCTCATCTCTATAGAGCTGCTGTCTGACAGAATCACTAAGTCATCTCATCTCTATAGAGCTGCTATCTGACAGAATCACTAAGTCATCTAGTCTCTATAGAGCTGCTGTCTGACAGAATCACTAAGTCATCTCATCTCTATAGAGCTGCTATCTGACAGAATCACTAAGTCATCTCATCTCTATAGAGCTGCTGTCTGACAACATCACTAAGTCATCTCATCTCTATAGAGCTGCTGTCTGACAGAATCACTAAGTCATCTCATCTCTATAGAGCTGCTGTCTGACAGAATCACTAAGTCATCTCATCTCTATAGAGCTGCTGTCTGACAGAATCACTAAGTCATCTCATCTCTATAGAGCTGCTGTCTGACAACATCACTAAGTCATCTCATCTCTATAGAGCTGCTGTCTGACAGAATCACTAAGTCATCTCATCTCTATAGAGCTGCTGTCTGACAGAATCACTAAGTCATCTCGTCTCTATAGAGCTGCTATCTGACAGAATCACTAAGTCATCTCGTCTCTATAGAGCTGCTGTCTGACAACATCACTAAGTCATCTCATCTCTATAGAGCTGCTGTCTGACAACATCACTAAGTCATCTCATCTCTATAGAGCTGCTGTCTGACAACATCACTAAGTAATCATCTCGTCTCTATAGAGCTGCTGTCTGACAACATCACTAAGTCATCTCGTCTCTATAGAGCTGCTGTCTGACAGAATCACTAAGTCATCTCATCTCTATAGAGCTGCTGTCTGACAGAATCACTAAGTCATCTCTATAGAGCTGCTGTCTGACAGAATCACTAAGTCATCTCATCTCTATAGAGCTGCTGTCTGACAGAATCACTAAGTCATCTCATCTCTATAGAGCTGCTGTCTGACAACATCACTAAGTCATCTCATCTCTATAGAGCTGCTGTCTGACAACATCACTAAGTCATCTCATCTCTATAGAGCTGCTGTCTGACAACATCACTAAGTCATCTCATCTCTATAGAGCTGCTGTCTGACAACATCACTAAGTCATCATCTCGTCTCTATAGAGCTGCTGTCTGACAGAATCACTAAGTCATCATCTCGTCTCTATAGAGCTGCTGTCTGACAGAATCACTAAGTCATCTCGTCTC
>NC_088407.1:9604234-9614234 GCF_034236695.1 Oncorhynchus nerka
GTTTCCATTTGGAATGGGTGTCAAGAGTGTCTGAGTGGGGTCAGGGGGCAGGTCAGATCTCACCAAGATATCTCCAAGAGTGTCTGAGTGGGGTCAGGGGGCAGGTCAGATCTCACCAAGATATCTCCAAGAGTGTCTGAGTGGGGTCAGGGGGCAGGTCAGATCTCACCAAGATATCTCCAAGAGTGTCTGAGTGGGGTCAGGGGGCAGGTCAGATCTCACCAAGATATCTCCAAGAGTGTCTGAGTGGGGTCAGGGGGCAGGTCAGATCTCACCAAGATATCTCCAAGAGTGTCTGAGTGGGGTCAGGGGCAGGTCAGATCTCACCAAGATATCTCCAAGAGTGTCTGAGTGGGGTCAGGGGGCAGGTCAGATCTCACCAAGATATCTCCAAGAGTGTCTGAGTGGGGTCAGGGGGCAGGTCAGATCTCACCAAGATATCTCCAAGAGTGTCTGAGTGGGGTCAGGGGCAGGTCAGATCTCACCAAGATATCTCAAGAGTGTCTGAGTGGGCTCAGGGGCAGGTCAGATCTCACCAAGATATCTCCAAGAGTGTCTGAGTGGGTCAGGGGGCAGGTCAGATCTCACCAAGATATCTCCAAGGGTCAGTGGGGTCAGGGGGCAGGT
The DNA here is from genome assembly GCF_034236695.1 of Oncorhynchus nerka. Classification (NCBI taxonomy): domain Eukaryota; kingdom Metazoa; phylum Chordata; class Actinopteri; order Salmoniformes; family Salmonidae; genus Oncorhynchus; species Oncorhynchus nerka. Next base: position 9,604,862 of record NC_088407.1, read on the forward strand.
CAGATCTCACCAAGATATCTCCAAGAGTGTCTGAGTGGGGTCAGGGGGCAGGTCAGATCTCACCAAGATATCTCCAAGAGTGTCTGAGTGGGGTCAGGGGGCAGGTCAGATCTCACCAAGATATCTCCAAGAGTGTCTGAGTGGGGTCAGGGGGCAGGTCAGATCTCACCAAGATATCTCCAAGAGTGTCTGAGTGGGCTCAGGGGGCAGGTCAGATCTCACCAAGATATCTCCAAGAGTGTCTGAGTGGGGTCCGGGGGCAGGTCAGATCTCACCAAGATATCTCCAAGAGTGTCTGAGTGGGGTCAGGGGCAGGTCAGATCTCACCAAGATATCTCCAAGAGTGTCTGAGTGGGGTCAGGGGCAGGTCAGGTCACCAAGATATCTCACCAAGAGTGTCTGAGTGGGCTCAGGGAGGTCAGATCTCACAAGATATCTCCAAGAGTGTCTGAGTGGGGTGGGCAGGTCAGATCTCACCAAGATATTCCAAGAGTGTCTGAGTGGGGTCCGGGGGCAGGTCAGATCTCACAAGATATCTCCAAGAGTGTCTGAGTGGGGTCAGGGGGCAGGTCAGATCTCACCAAGATATCTCCAAGAGTGTCTGAGTGGGGTCAGGGGGCAGGTCAGATCTCACCAAGATATCTCCAAGAGTGTCTGAGTGGGGTCAGGGGGCAGGTCAGATCTCACCAAGATATCTCCAAGAGTGTCTGAGTGGGCTCAGGGGACTTGTCAGATCTCACCAAGATATCTCCGCGAGTGTCTGAGTGGGCTCAGGGGACTTGTCAGATCTCACCAAGATATCTCCAAGAGTGTCTGAGTGGGGTCAGGGGGCAGGTCAGATCTCACCAAGATATCTCCAAGAGTGTCTGAGTGGGGTCAGGGGCAGGTCAGATCTCACCAAGATATCTCCAAGAGTGTCTGAGTGGGGTCAGGGGCAGGTCAGATCTCACCAAGATATCTCCAAGAGTGTCTGAGTGGGGTCAGGGGGCAGGTCAGATCTCACCAAGATATCTCCAAGAGTGTCTGAGTGGGGTCAGGGGGCAGGTCAGATCTCACCAAGATATCTCCAAGAGTGTCTGAGTGGGGTCAGGGGGCAGGTCAGATCTCACCAAGATATCTCCAAGAGTGTCTGAGTGGGCTCAGGGGACTTGTCAGATCTCACCAAGATATCTCCGCGAGTGTCTGAGTGGGCTCAGGGGACTTGTCAGATCTCACCAAGACATCTCCGAGACTGTCTGAGTGGGCTCAGGGGACTTGTCAGAACTCACCGAGATATCTCCAAGAGTGTCTGAGTGGGCTCAGGGGACTTGTCAGATCTCACCAAGATATCTCCAAGAGTGTCTGAGTGGGCTCAGGGGGCTTGTCAGATCTCACCAAGATATCTCCAAGAGTGTCTGAGTGGGCTCAGGGGGCAGGTCAGATCTCACCAAGATATCTCCAAGAGTGTCTGAGTGGGCTCAGGGGGCAGGTCAGATCTCACCAAGATATCTCCAAGAGTGTCTGAGTGGGCTCAGGGGGCAGGTCAGATCTCACCAAGATATCTCCAAGAGTGTCTGAGTGGACTCAGGGGGCAGGTCAGATCTCACCAAGATATCTCCAAGAGTGTCTGAGTGGGGTCAGGGGGCAGGTCAGATCTCACCAAGATATCTCCAAGAGTGTCTGAGTGGGGTCAGGGGCAGGTCAGATCTCACCAAGATATCTCCAAGAGTGTCTGAGTGGGCTCAGGGGGCAGGTCAGATCTCACCAAGATATCTCCAAGAGTGTCTGAGTGGGGGCAGGGGGCAGGTCAGATCTCACCAAGATATCTCCAAGAGTGTCTGAGTGGGGTCAGGGGGCAGGTCAGATCTCACCAAGATATCTCCAAGAGTGTCTGAGTGGGGTCAGGGGGCAGGTCAGATCTCACCAAGATATCTCCGCGAGTGTCTGAGTGGGCTCAGGGGACTTGTCAGATCTCACCAAGACATCTCCGAGACTGTCTGAGTGGGCTCAGGGGACTTGTCAGAACTCACCGAGATATCTCCAAGAGTGTCTGAGTGGGCTCAGGGGACTTGTCAGATCTCACCAAGATATCTCCGCGAGTGTCTGAGTGGGCTCAGGGGACTTGTCAGATCTCACCAAGACATCTCCGAGACTGTCTGAGTGGGCTCAGGGGACTTGTCAGAACTCACCGAGATATCTCCAAGAGTGTCTGAGTGGGCTCAGGGGGCTTGTCAGATCTCACCAAGATATCTCCAAGAGTGTCTGAGTGGGCTCAGGGGGCAGGTCAGATCTCACCAAGATATCTCCAAGAGTGTCTGAGTGGGCTCAGGGGGCAGGTCAGATCTCACCAAGATATCTCCAAGAGTGTCTGAGTGGGCTCAGGGGGCTTGTCAGATCTCACCAAGATATCTCCAAGAGTGTCTGAGTGGGCTCAGGGGGCAGGTCAGATCTCACTAAGATATCTCCAAAAGTGTCTGAGTGGGCTCAGGGGGCAGGTCAGATCTCACTAAGATATCTCCAAGAGTGTCTGAGTGGGCTCAGGGGGCAGGTCAGATCTCACCAAGATATCTCCAAGAGTGTTTGAGTGGGCTCAGGGGGCAGGTCAGATCTCACCAAGATATCTCCGAGAGTGTCTGAGTGGGCTCAGGGGGCAGGTCAGATCTCACCAAGATATCTCCGAGAGTGTCTGAGTGGGCTCAGGGGGCAGGTCAGATCTCACCAAGATATCTCCGAGAGTGTCTGAGTGGGCTCAGGGGGCAGGTCAGATCTCACCAAGATATCTCCGAGAGTGTCTGAGTGGGCTCAGGGGGCAGGTCAGATCTCACCAAGATATCTCCGAGAGTGTCTGAGTGGGCTCAGGGGGCAGGTCAGATCTCACCAAGATATCTCCAAGAGTGGCTGAGTGGGCTCAGGGGGCAGGTCAGATCTCACCAAGATATCTCCAAGAGTGTCTGAGTGGGCTCAGGGGGCAGGTCAGATCTCACCAAGATATCTCCAAGGGTGTCTGAGTGGGCTCAGGGTGCAGGTCAGATCTCACCAAGATATCTCCAAGAGTGTCTGAGTGGGCTCAGGGGGCAGGTCAGATCTCACCAAGATATCTCCAAGGGTGTCTGAGTGGGCTCAGGGGGCAGGTCACGTTTATAGACCACCAGTGGGGGTTCCTTGAAGAGGTGTGCAATTATTTTTGTCTGATTGCAGAATATACCCGTGCTTTTTCAGGATTGCTTTCATTTTCTCTGAACCCTTGGTGTACTTATTGCAAAAGACGGTTGGGTTGTTTTTATTCGTTGGTTGTGTTTTTAGTAATTCCTCTCTTGGTTTTTGAGATATTTTCATCATTGCAGCATCAAGAGTTTTGTCCTTGTAACCTTCATTTGTCTTTTTTTTAGCATTGCTGTCAAAATCTGTCTGGTGGCCACAGATTAGTTTAACTCTGCATAACTGACTATATGGTAGACCATTCCTGAGGGGAAGTGGATGCATACTATCAGATTAGTTTAACCCTGCATAACTAGCTATATGGTCGACCATTCCTGAGGGGAAGTGGATGCATACTATCAGATTAGTTTAACCCTGCATAACTGGCTATATGGTCGACCATTCCTGAGGGGGTGGGGATGCATACTATCAGATTAGTTTAACCCTGCATAACTGGCTATATGGTCGACCATTCCTGAGGGGAAGTGGATGCATACTATCAGATTAGTTTAACCCTGCATAACTGGCTATATGGTCGACCATTCCTGAGGGGGTGGGGATGCATACTATCAGATTAGTTTAATCCTGCATAACTGGCTATATGGTCGACCATTCCTGAGGGGAAGTGGATGCATACTATCTGCACGTAGCAGGGTATTGCAGTCTGTGGGCTTTGTGTATAAGTCTGTGTGTAATGCATCACTCTCTTTGATGATCCATAAGTCCAGGTAGTTTATTTTTCTCTCATCAGTCTGCATGGTGAATTGGAGGTATTCAGAGCTCTCGTTTAGTAGAGTTTGGAATTCATTGACTTCCTTCCCAGAGCACAAAGAGTTCCTGCTGACTTCCTTCCCAGAGCACAAAGAGTTCCTGCTGACCTCCTTCCCAGAACAAAAAGAGTTCCTGCTGACTTCCTTCCCAGAACACAAAGAGTTCCTGCTGACCTCCTTCCCAGAACACAAAGAGTTCCCGCTGACCTCCTTCCCAGAACACAAAGAGTTCCTGCTGACTTCCTTCCCAGAACACAAAGAGTTCCTGCTGACTTCCTTCCCAGAGCACATTGAGTTCCTGCTGACCTCCTTCCCAGAGCACATTGAGTTCCTGCTGACCTCGTTCCCAGAGCACATTGAGTTCCTGCTGACCTCCTTCCCAGAGCACAAAGACATCATCTATGTATCCCTTCCATAGAAGTATTTTAGAAATGTAAGGGGTGTGTCTCTATTTTATAAAGGAATGCTTCTTCAAATTGTCCCACATACTGGTCTGCATAGTTGGGGGGAAAAGCCCATGTCTACACCCCGACTTTGAAGGGTAGTGTCTCTCTACTGTAGGAAGTCCTGCAGCGCCTACAAGCCTCCAGTGTGTAGGATGTTAGTGTACAAGCTCTCCACATCAACAGTGGCCAGCAGGGTGCCCTCTGGTAACCTTCCTAAGCCCTCGATCAATGAGATCATGTGACTAGTGTCTTTGACATAAGATGGGAGATTCTCAAACATCGGTTTAATGTGGTAATCCACACATTTTGAAATGATACATGATGCTGCCACCACCACCACACTACTTAAAAATACAAAGAGTTTCACTCTGTGTTTTGTTGTACTGGATTTGACTCAAGCCTGTAGTTTTTAATTTAGGCCAAAACTAATTTAGGTATTTGCTGTGTTGTCTTGCAATATCACTTAACAGCCATGTTGTAAACAGAATGGACGGTCTGGAGTGGATTATTCAACAATCAGGTCAGTAATGTGGAAAGAATGCAATGTGGTTAAACCCTCTGTATTTTAAAGTATTGTGGCGGTAGCATCATGTTATGGGTATGCTTGTCATCGGCAGGGACTGGGGAGTTTGTCAGGATGGAAAATTTAAATGTGTGTGTAGACTTTCACTAGGCAATGTATACAATGCATTCGGAAAGTATTCAGACCCCTTGACTTTTTCCACATTTTGTTAAATTACAACTTTATTCTAAAATGGATTAAATAGTTTTTTTTTTCTTCTCATCAATCTAGACACAATAGCCCATATCGACAAAGCAAAACCAGGATTTTAGAAATGTTTGCTAATTTATATAAAAAATTGGACATATCAGACCCTTTACTCAGTACAATGTTGAAGCACCTTCGGCAGGTATCGAGTCTTCTTGGGTATGATGCTACAAACTTGTCACACCTGTATTTGGGGAGTTTCTCACATTCTTCTCTGCAGATCCTCTCAAGATCTGTCCGGTTGGATGGGGAGTGTTGCTGCACAGCGATTTTCAGGTCTCTCCAGAGATGTTCGATCGGGTTCAAGTCCGGACTCTGGTTGGGCCACTCAAGGACATTCAGAGACTTATCCCCGAAGCCACTCCTGCGTTGTCTTGGCTGTGTGCTTAGGGTCGTTGTCCTGTTGGAAGGTGAACCTTCGCCCCAGTCTGAGGTCCTGAGTGCTCTGGAGCAGGTTTTCATCAAGGATCTCTCTGTACTTTGCTCCGTTCATCTTTCCCTCGATCCTGACTAGTCTCCCAGTCCCTGCCGCTGAAAAACCTCCCCACAGCATGATGCTGCCACCACTATGCTTCACTGTAGGAATGGTGCCAAGTTTTAGCGCCAGATGTGTCACTTGGCATTCAGGCCAAAGAGTTTAATCTTGTTCATCACACCAGAGAATCTTATTTCTCATGGTCTGAGAGTCTTTAGGTGCCTTTTGGAAAACTCCAAGCGGACTGTCATGTCATGTGCCTTTTACTGAGGAGTGGCTTCCATCTGGCCACTCTACCATAAAGGTCTGATTGGTGGAGTGCTGCAGAGACGGTTGTCTTTCGGGAAGGTTCTCCCATCTCCACAGAGGAACTCTAGAGCTCTGTCCAGAGGGACCCTCGGGTTCTTGGTCACCTCCCTGACAAAGGCCCTTTCCCCCCGATTGCTCAGTTTGGCTGGGCAGACAGCTCTAGGAAGACTCTGGTGGTTCCAAACTTCTTCCATTTAAGAATGATGGAGGCCACTGTGTTCTTGGGGACCACTGTGTTCTTGGGGACCTTCAATGCTGCAGAAATGTTTTGGTACCCTTCCCCAAATCTGTACCTCGACACAATCCTGTCTCGGAGCTCTCCGGACAATTCCTTCGTCCTCATGGCTTGGTTTCTGCTCTGACATGCACTGTCTACTGTGGAACCTTATATAGACAGGTGTGTGCCTTTATAAATCACGTCCAATCAATTGAATGTACCACAGGTGGACTCCAATCAAGTTGTAGAAACATCTCAAGGATGATCAATGGAAACAGGATGCACCTGAGCTCAATTTCGAGTCTCATAGCAAAGGGTCAGAATATTTATGTAAATAAGGTCTGTTTTTTTATAAATTTGCACACATTTCTAAAAACCTGTTTTCGCTTTGTCATCATGGGGTATTGTGATGTCATTATGGGTTATTGTGATGTCATTGTGGGGTATTGTGATGTCATTATGGGGTATTGTGATGTCATTATGGGGTATTGTTATGTCATTATGGGGTATTGTTATGTCATTATGGGGTATTGTGTGTAGAATGATGAGGATTTTTATTTTTATTTAATCCATTCTAGAGTAAGGTTATAACCATATGGTTATGAATACTTTCCTGAAGGCACTGTATATCATAAAAGGAAATGGATGAAAGGAAGAGGGAAGTAGGGAGAAAAATATAAATATTACCAGATACTAGGGCAGCCTTCTTCTTCCTCTCTGGCCGGGACAGACTCCTCCTTTTACACTTCTTTCCTTTCACCTCATCACTCCACCACTCTGAGAGAGAGAAAGAGATGGAGGGAAAGAGAGAGAGATGGAGAGAAAGAGATGGAGAGAGATGGAGAGAAAGATGGAGAGAGAGAGATGGAGAAAGAAAGAGAGAGAAAGATGGAGAGAGCAAAAGAAAGAGAGATGGAGAGAAAGATGGAGAGAGAGAGATATATATATATATATATATATATATAGAGAGAGAGAGAGAGAGAGAGAAGAGAGAGGAGAGAGAGAGAGAGATGGAGAGAAAGAGAGATGGAGAGAAAGAGATGGAGAAAGAAAGAGAGAAAGATGGAGAAAGAAAGATGGAGAGAAAGAGAGAGAAAGATGAGAGAGAGACAGAGATGTTAATTCCTGAAAGAGAACCATGTAGGTGAACTTTTGAAGAGTGTTTTCAGATCTCAAATTTCTGTCCTGCTAGAGCTGCCCTGGATCAACTGTACGTGCAGTTATTGTGAAGTGGAAACGTCTAAGAGCAACAACGGCTCATCCGCATAGTGGTAGGCCACACAAGCTCACAGAATGTCCCCGTCGATTGCTGAAGTGCGTAAAAATTGTCCGTCCTCGGTTGTAACTCACTACAGAGTTCCAAACTGCCTCTGGAACCAATTTCAGCATAGGAACTGTTCGTCGGGAGCTTCATTAAATGGGTTTCCATGGCCGAGCAGCCGCACACAAGCCTAAGATCACCATGTGCAATGCCAAGCATCTGCTGGAATGTTGTAAAGCTTTGCCGCCATTGGACTCTGGAGCACTGGAAACACATTCTCTGGAGTGATGAATCAACCTTCAACCATCTGGCAGTTCAACCTAGGTTTGGCGGATGCCAGGAGAAAGCTACCCGTTCGAATGCATTGTGCTAAGTGTTAAGTTTGGTGGAGTGGAATAATGGTCTGGGGCGGTTAGACAATTCTGTGCTTCCAACTTTGTGGCAATAGTTTAGAGAAGGCCCTTTCCTGTTTCAGAATGACCCGTGCACAAAGCCAGGTCCATAGAGAAATGGTTTGTCAAGATCGGTGTGGAAGAACTTGACTGCCGTGCACAGAGCCCTGACCTCAACCTCATCGAACACCTTTGGGATGAATTGGAACGCCGACTCCGAGCCAGGTCTAATCGCCTAACATCAGCGCCCGACCTCACTAATACTCAAGGCTCAACGGAAGCTAGTCCTCACAGCAATGTTCCAGCATCTAGTGGAAAGCCTTCCCAGAAGAGTGGAGGCTGTTATAGCAGCAATGTTCCAACATCTAGTGGAAAGCCTTCCCAGAAGAGTGGAGGCTTTTATAGCAGCAATGTTCCAACATCTAGTAGAAAGCCTTCCCAGAAGAGTGGAGGCTGTTTTAGCAGCAATGTTCCAACATCTAGCGGAAAGTCTTCCCAGAAGAGTGGAGGCTGTTATAGCAGCAAAGGTGGGGGACCAACTACATATTAATGGTCATGATTTTGGAATGAGACGTTTGACAAGCATGTGTCCACATACTTTTGGTCATGTAGTGTACTCAGCTGGTGTCCACATACTTTTGGTCATGTAGTGTACTCAGCAGGTGTCCACATACTTTTGGTAATGTAGTGTAGTTCTGATGTGCTTGCATCTGTCTGTGTCTGTGTACCTGACGTGAGGTCTACACTCTGGCTATCCTCCTCCAGCCGTCTGATCTTGTCCAGCAGTTCTGTCTTCATAGCATCAAACAACAATGTCCTCTCGCTCTCCAGGTGTTGTCGAGCTCCCTGCAGCTCACACTCGTACCTGTGTTGGATCACCTGCAGACACAGTTCTCTGTACACACCTGAAGAGAGAGAAACAAGTAGTAGTAGTAGTAGTAATAGTAGACGTAGGTGTAGTAGTAGTAGTAATAGTAGACGTAGTAGTAGCAGTAATAGTAGACATAGTAGTAGTAGTAATAGTAGACATAGTAGTAGCAGTAATAGTAGACGTAGTAGTAGCAGTAATAGTAGACATAGTAGTAGTAGTAATAGTAGACGTAGTAGTAGCAGTAATAGTAGACATAGTAGTAGTAGTAATAGTAGACATAGTAGTAGCAGTAATAGTAGACGTAGTAGTAGCAGTAATAGTAGACATAGTAGTAGTAGTAATAGTAGACATAGTAGTAGCAGTAATAGTAGACGTAGTAGTAGCAGTAATAGTAGACATAGTAGTAGTAGTAATAGTAGACATAGTAGTAGCAGTAATAGTAGCGTAGTAGTAATAGTAGACATAGTAGTAGTAGACATAGTAATAGTAGACATAGTAGTAGTAGTAATAGTAGACATAGTAGTAGTAGTAATAGTAGACATAGTAGTAGTAGTAATAGTAGACATAGTAGTAGTAGTAATAGTAGACATAGTAGTAGTAGTAGTAATAGTAGACGTAGTAGTAATAGCGAAATTATAATAATAGTAGTAGTAGTAGTAGACGTAGTAATAGTAGACGTAGTAGTA
>NC_088407.1:9619234-9656734 GCF_034236695.1 Oncorhynchus nerka
TAGTAAACCTGCTTGATTACCACGGTAACTACTGTAGCTTATCTAGTAAACCTGCTTGATTACCACGGTAACTACTGTAGCATATCTAGTAAACCTGCTTGATTACCGGTAACACGCATATCTAGTAACTACTGTAACTTATCTAGTAAACCTGCTTGATTACCACGGTAACTACTGTAGCATATCTAGTAAACCTGCTTGATTACCACGGTAACTACTGTAGCATATCTAGTAAACCTGCTTGATTACCACGGTAACTACTGTAGCATATCTAGTAAACCTGCTTGATTACCACGGTAACTACTGTAGCATATCTAGTAAACCTGCTTGATTACCACGGTAACTACTGTAGCATATCTAGTAAACCTGCTTGATTACCACGGTAACTACTGTAGCATATCTAGTAAACCTGCTTGATTACCACGGTAACTACTGTAGCATATCTAGTAAACCTGCTTGATTACCACGGTAACTACTGTAGCATATTTAGTAAACCTGCTTGATTACCACGGTAACTACTGTAGCATATCTAGTAAACCTGCTTGATTACCACGGTAACTACTGTAGCATATCTAGTAAACCTGCTTGATTACCACGGTAACTACTGTAGCATATCTAGTAAACCTGCTTGATTACCACGGTAACTACTGTAGCATATCTAGTAAACCTGCTTGATTACCACGGTAACTACTGTAGCATATCTAGTAAACCTGCTTGATTACCACGGTAACTACTAGTAAAGCATTATCTAGTAAACCTGCTTGATTACCACGGTAACTACTGTAGCATATCTAGTAAACCTGCTTGATTGTAACTACTGTAGCATATCTAGTAAACCTGCTTGATTACCACGGTAACTACTGTAGCATATCTAGTAAACCTGCTTGATTACCACGGTAACTACTGTAGCATATCTAGTAAACCTGCTTGATTACCACGGTAACTACTGTAGCATATCTAGTAAACCTGCTTGATTACCACGGTAACTACTGTAGCATATCTAAAGATTAAACCTGCTTGATTACCACGGTAACTACTGTAGCTTATCTAGTAAACCTGCTTGATTACCACGGTAACTACTGTAGCATATTGCTTGATAACTACTGTAGCATATCTCTTGATTACCACGGTAACTACTGTAGCATATCTAGTAAACCTGCTTGATTACCACGGTAACTACTGTAGCATATCTAGTAAACCTGCTTGATTACCACGGTAACTACTGTAGCATATCTAGTAAACCTGCTTGATTACCACGGTAACTAACTACTAGTAAACCTGCTTGCATATCTAGCATATCTAAACCTGCTTGATTACCACGTAACTACTGTAGCATATCTAGTAAACCTGCTTGATTACCACGGTAACTACTTAGCATATCTAGTAAACCTGCTTGATTACCACGGTAACTACTGATTAGCATATCTAGTAAACCTGCTTGATTACCACGGTAACTACTGTAGCATATCTAGTAAACCTGCTTGATTACCACGGTAACTACTGTAGCATATCTAGTAAACCTGCTTGATTACCACGGTAACTACTGTAGCATATCTAGTAAACCTGCTTGATTACCACGGTAACTACTGTAGCATATCTAGTAAACCTGCTTGATTACCACGGTAACTACTGTAGCATATCTAGTAAACCTGCTTGATTACGGTAACTACTGTAGCATATCTAGTAAACCTGCTTGATTACCACGGTAACTACTGTAGCATATCTAGTAAACCTGCTTGATTACCACGGTAACTACTGTAGCATATCTAGTAAACCTGCTTGATTACCACGGTAACTACTGTAGCATATTGATTAGTAACTAAGCATATCTGTAAACCTTGATTACCACGGTAACTACTGTAGCATATCTAGTAAACCTGCTTGATTACCACGGTAACTACTGTAGCATATCTAGTAAACCTGCTTGATTACCACGGTAACTACTGTAGCATATCTAGTAAACCTGCTTGATTACCACGGTAACTACTGTAGCATATCTAGTAAACCTGCTTGATTACCACGGTAACTACTGTAGCATATCTAGTAAACCTGCTTGATTTACTACTGTAGCATATCGGTGATTAACGGTAACTACTGTAGCATATCTAGTAAACCTGCTTGATTACCACGGTAACTACTGTAGCATATCTAGTAAACCTGCTTGATTACCACGGTAACTACTGTAGCATATCTATAAATCTTATTAAACCTGCATATCTAGTAAATGCTTGATTACCACGGTAACTACTGTAGCATATCTAGTAAACCTGCTTGATTACCACGGTAACTACTGTAGCATATCTAGTAAACCTGCTTGATTACCACGGTAACTACTGTAGCATATCTAGTAAACCTGCTTGATTACCACGGTAACTACTGTAGCATATCTAGTAAACCTACTGATTACCACGGTAACTACTGTAGCATATCTAGTAAACCTGCTTGATTACCACGGTAACTACTGTAGCATATCTAGTAAACCTGCTTGATTACCACGGTAACTACTGTAGCATATCTAGTAAACCTGCTTGATTACCACGGTAACTACTGTAGCATATCTAGTAAACCTGCTTGATTACCACGGTAACTACTGTAGCATATCTAGTAAACCTGCTTGATTACATATCTAGTAAACCTGCTTGATTAACTACTGTAGCATATCTAGTAAACCTGCTTGATTACCACGGTAACTACTGTAGCATATCTAGTAAACCTGCTTGATTACCACGGTAACTACTGTAGCATATCTAGTAAACCTGCTTGATTACCACGGTAACTACTGTAGCATATCTAGTAAACCTGCTTGATTACCACGGTAACTACTGTAGCATATCTAGTAAACCTGCTTGATTACCACGGTAACTACTGTAGCATATCTAGTAAACCTGCTTGATTACCACGGTAACTACTGTAGCATATCTAGTAAACCTGCTTGATTACCACGGTAACTACTGTAGCATATCTAGTAAACCTGCTTGATTACCCACGGTAACTACTGTAGCATATCTAGTAAACCTGCTTGATTACCACGGTAACTACTGTAGCATATCTAGTAAACCTGCTTGATTACCACGGTAACTACTGTAGCATATCTAGTAAACCTGCTTGATTACCACGGTAACTACTGTAGCATATCTAGTAAACCTGCTTGATTACCACGGTAACTACTGTAGCATATCTAGTAAACCTGCTTGATTACCACGGTAACTACTGTAGCATATCTAGTAAACCTGCTTGATTACCACGGTAACTACTGTAGCATATCTAGTAAACCTGCTTGATTACCACGGTAACTACTGTAGCATATCTAGTAAACCTGCTTGATTACCACGGTAACTACTGTAGCATATCTAGTAAACCTGCTTGATTACCACGGTAACTACTGTAGCATATCTAGTAAACCTGCTTGATTACCACGGTAACTACTGTAGCATATCTAGTAAACCTGCTTGATTACCACGGTAACTACTGTAGCATATCTAGTAAACCTGCTTGATTACCACGGTAACTACTGTAGCATATCTAGTAAACCTGCTTGATTACTACTGTAGCATATCTAGTAAACCTGTAACTACTGTAGCATATCTAGTAAACCTGCTTGATTACCACGGTAACTACTGTAGCATATCTAGTAAACCTGCTTGATTACCACGGTAACTACTGTAGCATATCTAGTAAACCTGCTTGATTACCACGGTAACTACTGTAGCATATCTAGTAAACCTGCTTGATTACCACGGTAACTACTTGCATATTAAACCTGCTTGATTACCACGGTAACTACTGTAGCATATCTAGTAAACCTGCTTGATTACCACGGTAACTACTGTAGCATATCTAGTAAACCTGCTTGATTACCACGGTAACTACTGTAGCATATCTAGTAAACCTGCTTGATTACCACGGTAACTACTGTAGCATATCTAGTAAACCTGCTTGATTACCACGGTAACTACTGTAGCTTATCTAGTAAACCTGCTTGATTACCACGGTAACTACTGTAGCATATCTAGTAAACCTGCTTGATTACCACGGTAACTACTGTAGCATATCTAGTAAACCTGCTTGATTACCACGGTAACTACTGTAGCATATCTAGTAAACCTGCTTGATTACCACGGTAACTACTGTAGCATATCTAGTAAACCTGCTTGATTACCACGGTAACTACTGTAGCATATCTAGTAAACCTGCTTGATTACCCACGTAACTACTGTAGCATATCTAAACTTGATTAGGTAACTACTGTAGCATATCTAGTAAACCTGCTTGATTACCACGGTAACTACTGTAGCATATCTAGTAAACCTGCTTGATTACCACGGTAACTACTGTAGCATATCTAGTAAACCTGCTTGATTACCACGGTAACTACTGTAGCATATTTAGTAAACCTGCTTGATTACCACGGTAACTACTGTAGCATATCTAGTAAACCTGCTTGATTACCACGGTAACTACTGTAGCATATCTAGTAAACCTGCTTGATTACCACGGTAACTACTGTAGCATATCTAGTAAACCTGCTTGATTACCACGGTAACTACTGTAGCATATCTAGTAAACCTGCTTGATTACCACGGTAACTACTGTAGCATATCTAGTAAACCTGCTTGATTACCACGGTAACTACTGTAGCATATCTAGTAAACCTGCTTGATTACCACGGTAACTACTGTAGCATATCTAGTAAACCTGCTTGATTACCACGGTAACTACTGTAGCATATCTAGTAAACCTGCTTGATTACCACGGTAACTACTGTAGCATATCTAGTAAACCTGCTTGATTACCACGGTAACTACTGTAGCATATCTAGTAAACCTGCTTGATTACCACGGTAACTACTGTAAAGCATATCTAAGTAAAGTAAACCCTGCTAACTACTGATTATCTAGTAAACCTGCTTGATTACCACGGTAACTACTGTAGCATATCTAGTAAACCTGCTTGATTACCACGGTAACTACTGTAGCATATCTAGTAAACCTGCTTGATTACCACGGTAACTACTGTAGCATATCTAGTAAACCTGCTTGATTACCACGGTAACTACTGTAGCATATCTAGTAAACCTGCTTGATTACCACGGTAACTACTGTAAAGCTTATCTAGTAAACCTGCTTGATTACCACGCATATCTAGTAACTACTGTAGCATATCTAGTAAACCTGCTTGATTACCACGGTAACTACTGTAGCATATCTAGTAAACCTTGATTGCTTGATTACCCTTGATTACCACGGTAACTACTGTAGCATATCTAGTAAACCTGCTTGATTACCACGGTAACTACTGTAGCATATCTAGTAAACCTGCTTGATTACCACGGTAACTACTGTAGCATATCTAGTAAACCTGCTTGATTACCACGGTAACTACTGTAGCATATCTAGTAAACCTGCTTGATTACCACGGTAACTACTGTAGCATATCTAGTAAACCTGCTTGATTGTAACTACTTGCATATCTAGTAAACCTGCTTGATTACCACGGTAACTACTGTAGCATATCTAGTAAACCTGCTTGATTACCACGGTAACTACTGTAGCATATCTAGTAAACCTGCTTGATTACCACGGTAACTACTGTAGCATATCTAGTAAACCTGCTTGATTACCACGGTAACTACTGTAGCATATCTAGTAAACCTGCTTGATTACCACGGTAACTACTGTAGCATATCTAGTAAACCTGCTTGATTACCACGGTAACTACTGTAGCATATCTAGTAAACCTGCTTGATTACCACGGTAACTACTGTAGCATATCTAGTAAACCTGCTGATTACCACGGTAACTACTGTAGCATATCAGTAAATCTAGTAGCATATCTAGTAAAACCTGCTTGATTACCACGGTAACTACTGTAGCATATCTAGTAAACCTGCTTGATTACCACGGTAACTACTGTAGCATATCTAGTAAACCTGCTTGATTACCACGGTAACTACTGTAGCATATCTAGTAAACCTGCTTGATTACCACGGTAACTACTGTAGCATATCTAGTAAACCTGCTTGATTACCACGGTAACTACTGTAGTAACATATCTAGTAAACCTGCTTGATTACCACGGTAACTACTGTAGCATATCTAGTAAACCTGCTTGATTAATAACTGTAGCATATCTAGTAAACCTGCTTGATTACCACGGTAACTACTGTAGCATATCTAGTAAACCTGCTTGATTACCACGGTAACTACTGTAGCATATTTAGTAAACCTGCTTGATTACCACGGTAACTATAGCATATCTAGTAAACCTGCTTGATTACCACGGTAACTACTGTAGCATATCTAGTAAACCTGCTTGATTACCACGGTAACTACTGTAGCATATCTAGTAAACCTGCTTGATTACCACGGTAACTACTGTAGCATATCTAGTAAACCTGCTTGATTACCACGGTAACTACTGTAGCATATCTAGTAAACCTGCTTGATTACCACGGTAACTACCTTAGCATATCTAGTAAACCTGCTTGATTACCACGGTAACTACTGTAGCATATCTAGTAAACCTGCTTGATTACCACGGTAACTACTGTAGCATATCTAGTAAACCTGCTTGATTACCACGGTAACTACTGTAGCATATCTAGTAAACCTGCTTGATTACCACGGTAACTACTGTAGCATATCTAGTAAACCTGCTTGATTACCACGGTAACTACCTTAGCATATCAGGTAAACTTTGCTTGCCACTTCATTGGATGTTTAACACATTTCTAGCTGCAAATTAACACGTTTCTAGTAGCAAAATATGCAACTCCGTGGAAAGTTATCAATCAATCAACTGATTAATCTGTCAATCAATCAATTCATCTGTCAATCAATCAACCTATTAATTTGTCAATCAATCAACCGATTCATCTGTCAATCAATCAACCTATTAATCTGTGTCAATCAATCAACCTATTAATCTGTGTCAATCAATCAACCTATTAATCTGTGTCAATCAATCAACCGATTAATCTGTCAATCAATCAACCAATTAATGTGTCAATCAATCTACCGATTAATCAATCCATCAATGAGACTTACTTGTCTTTCAGTTCCAGGAACTGTTTCTCTAGGTCTGACATCTCATCTAGGCACTCTCCTCTCCTTCTCTCACAGTCCTCATCATCCATCTCTAGAGAAAGAGAGACAGAGGGAGGGGGAGAGAGAGAGAGAGCAGGGAGAGAAAGAGTGTGGGAGCGAGAGAGTGGGAGAGAGTGGGTGAGAGAAAGAGCAGGAAGAGAAAGAGTGAGTGGGAGAGAGAGAGAAAGAGATAAAGAGAGAGCAGGGAGAGAAAGAGATAAAGAGAGAGCAGGAAGAGAGAGAGAAAGAGATAAAGAGAGAGAGCAGGGAGAGCAGGGAGAGAGAACAGGGAGAGAAAGAGTTAAAGAGAGAGCAGGAAGAGAGAGAGAGAGAGAGAGAGAGAGAGAGAGAGAAAGAGCAGGGAGAGAAAGAGATAAAGAGAGAGCAGGAAGAGAGAGAGAGAGCAGGGAGAGAAAGAGATAAAGAGAGAGCAGGAAAGAGAGAGAGAGAGAGAGAGAGAGCAGGGAGAGCAGGGAGAGAGAACAGGGAGAGAAAGAGTTAAAGAGAGAGCAGGAAGAGAGAGAGAAAGAGAGAGAGAGAGAGAGAGAGAGAGAGAGAAGAGCAGGAAGAGAGAGAGAGAGAGAGAGAGAGAGAGAGCAGGAAGAGAGAGAGAGAGAGAGAGCAGGGAGAGCAGGGAGAGAGAACAGGGAGAGAAAGAGTTAAAGAGAGAGCAGGAAGAGAGAGAGAGAGAGAGAGAGAGAGAGAGAGAGAGAGAGACAGAGAGAGAGAGCAGGAAGAGAGAGAGAGAGAGAGAGAGAGAGCAGGAGAGAGAGAGAGAGAGAGAGACAGAGAGAGAGAGAGAGAGAGAGAGAGAGAGAGAGAGAGAGCAGGGAGAGAAAGAGAGAAGAGACTTCTAGTTGCTCTTCATGATGTCAGTAAAGTGTCAAAAAGGGGAAAAAAACAAAAAGAGAAAACTGTCCTCATCCTTCAACAGTTATCTTAC
This sequence comes from Oncorhynchus nerka, assembly GCF_034236695.1. Taxonomy (NCBI): domain Eukaryota; kingdom Metazoa; phylum Chordata; class Actinopteri; order Salmoniformes; family Salmonidae; genus Oncorhynchus; species Oncorhynchus nerka. The sequence goes on from NC_088407.1 coordinate 9,627,263, forward strand.
CTGAACTCTCCTCTTCCTCCTCTTCCTCCTCCTCGCTATCGTCCGAGTCGCTCTCCCTCTCCTCCGTACTCTCCTCCATGGTTTCCTCCTCCCCCTCTCTTCTCTCTCTCTCCCTCTCTTCCTCCATCTCTCCATTGGCCTCTGGTAATTCACTCTCTCCCTCCACCTCCATCTCCTCCTGTGGTTCTCTGAGGGAGGGCTGGGCCGGCATCACTGAGAGAAGGAGAGGGGGAGATGGGGGGGAAAGAAAGACGGAAACTAGGTTAGCACGCACAGTTAACCAGCTAGCCATTGCAAACAGGTTACACATGATATAAAAATGACACTTTTAGCCAGGTTATAAGGCTATAAAGTGTTTGTTTACATTTACATTGTTTACAAACAATGGAGAGAAAAACTATATATTTTGGGTTCTGATTATGGGGTATGACAGCTGAACAAAGCTCATGAGGGATTTTTCAGTTATACTATAATCAATAATCAATTGGTATTTCATTCATTGATTATATTAATTCATATCTAAGTTCAAAAATGTGTGTAGCAACTAACGATTCTAGTTTTAACTATTATAACATACTTATAACTTATATAGGCCTAATGTATGCATTTATACACAAATATTAATTACGCCCTATCAACAAAATCCTCATAACCATTAGTATTCTTACCAGCATTATCCTCCATCTTCTAGGCTTTTTTTTGGATAGAAATATAGCATTATAGAAATATAGCCTACTTACAGTCATTTTACCCGTACGTCAACAACAACAAAAGTAGGCTAGCGGCGGGCCGGTGGCGCAGTGGTCATCCGAGAGACTACACCGGATGGTCCTTCCAACTCGAGAGCTACCGTATGGCTTCCGTGATGTCGCCTGTCCTGAGATCATACTGTAGGAATTGTTCCCGAGGCGGCGGCCTTTCGCGACCAAACGAATACAAAAATATTGCCGAATATTGCATTTGAAATCGTTTTATTGGGCTATCCAAACGGACAACCTGGATTGATCATCTATTTGCTTTTGAGACAGTAAATGTATGCGAGATCACTCTCCCCGTCTGCGACAGAGGTGGTAGCTGTTACATTGTAGCCATATCGAGCGTAGTGTTATCATTTCGCATACGAAGTAAAGCAGCCTAAATGTTTCCCCGAGACTTTCACAGCACCGCTGTGTATGATGCAAAATATGACATCGTATTGACGGAGGAATAGAGGGTTGTTTCGGACGCCAATTTGCTGTTCTAGCGCGGATTATGAAGAAGAGGTAGACAGAGACAGGCAGATGATCAACTGGGCTGTAGACCAAATAACAAACGGTAGTAAAATACGAAAATGCAGCATAAATAACAGAAAAATCGCCCACTTACCTTTTACGGTTTGTATCTTCTATACTCCAATACTATGAAGTACAGGTATATCATTACAATATTCAAACTAGGCTACTTCCTTTAGTTGCAGTTCAGTTCTACTGCTACTTTTGCCGGACTCTAAAATTCTAGTCTAGCCAATCAATGCAGAGCTCTAATACCTGCTTAGCCAATAGAAACCAACCTGCGAGATATTACTGTACTGTCATAACCAATCAGAGGCCGAACTGAGATCTCGACAACCAATAGGTTCATTTAAAAAAAAAAAAAAAAGGTTTATCGAAGCAGTGGAAATTCAACCTGTCGTCACAAATGTGTTTTCAAGGATTTCTGTATATTTCTGCATAAACACCAGTGGGGGCTGCTGAGGAGAGGATGACTCATAATAATGGCTGGAATTGAGTAAATGGAATGGTCAAGACCCTGGCGAGGATGATGAGCACGCAGATGAGCTTCCCTGAGACGGATTCTGACAGTTTGTACAGAAATTCTTTGGATGTGCAAAACCTCAGTTTCATCAGCTTTATTACAGACAGAAATACTCCTCAGTTCCATCAGCTGTCCAGGTGGCTGGTCTCTGATGACCCCTCAGGTGAAGAAGCCAGACGTGGAGGTCCTGGGTTGGCGTGGTTACACCTGGTCTACGGTTAATGAAGCCGATTGGACGTACTGACAAATTCTCTAAGACGACATTGGGAGGCGGCTTATGGTAGAGAAATGAACATTCAATTACACTCACCCTCAATAGTTGAGTCGTCTGTGGTATTGTGTTGTGACAACATTTGCACATTTTAGACTTTTATTGACGCCATCAAGAAGCTGTTTAACCACACCTGTCAAGTGGATGGATTATCTTGACGAAAGAGAGAGAAATACTCACTAACAGGGGATGTAAACAAATTTGTGGACAAAAATTTGAGAGAAATAAGTTTTTTTTTGTGTGATTTTATATTTCAGTTCATGAAACATGGGACCAACACTTTGACATGTTTGGTTCAGTGTACAGCACATTATAAATGTGAGATGGACTTATTATTAGGCGTGGATTACAGGCCGACGATGATGATGATGATCCGGAGAGCTGAAGAGGAAGATGCCACTGTAGGCCCATTATATTCTATTGGCATTTGCAGGGGACTTTGTCCCGGGGAAAAAAACAAGCTACTTGAGTTTTTTTTTTAACCCCCCCCCCCATTTCCAGTGTCATGCTGTGTTGTCACACCCACCACATGAACACACACACACACACACACACACACACACACACACATATTAACATGTATTGTTTTATTGAAGTTGCATAAAAGTGTAACAGCATTGTGGTAAAACATCAAAACCCATCGCTACATTTCTGTCCTTCAGTTTCTTTCTTTTCTTTCTTATTAAAACACTTCTAAAACTGCATTTCAATATTCAACGTTGTCGCACAGTAAAAAAAAAAATGTCTGACACATTCCAACAACAGTCTATCAGGGGCCCCTTCTCAAATGGCTCCCTATTCCCTATATAGGGCACTACTTTAGACCAGAGCCCTATTCCTTATATAGGGCACTACTTTAGACCAGAGCCCTATTCCCTATATAGGGCACTACTTTAGACCAGAGCCCTATTCCCTATATAGGGCACTACTTTAGACCAGAGCCCTATTCCTTATATAGGGCACTACTTTAGACCAGAGCCCTATTCCCTATATAGGGCACTACTTTAGACCAGAGCCCTATTCCCTATATAGTGCACTACTTTAGACCAGAGCCCTATTCCCTATATAGGGCACTACTTTAGACCAGAGCCCTATTCCTTATATAGGGCACTACTTTAGACCAGAGCCCTATTCCCTATTCTACTTTAGACCAGAGCCCTATTCCCTATATAGGGCACTACTTTAGACCAGAGCCCTATTCCCTATATAGGGCACTACTTTAGACCAGAGCCCTATTCCTTATATAGGGCACTACTTTAGACCAGAGCCCTATTCCCTATATAGGGCACTACTTTAGACCAGGGCTGGCACCCTATTCCCTATATAGTGCACTACTTTAGACCAGAGCTGGCACCCTATTCCCTATATAGTGCACCACTTTAGACCAGGGCCCTATTCCCTATATAGTGCACTACTTTAGACCAGGACTGGCACCCTATTCCCTATATAGTGCACTACTTTAGAACAGGGCTGGCACACTATTCCCTATATAGTTCACTACTTTAGACCAGGACTGGCACCCTATTCCGTATATAGGGCACTACTTTAGACCACAGCCCCTAGGTTAGTACTGTAAGTAACAACCCATAGGTAAGTAACCATGTCCGAGCCATAACAACCCATAGGTAAGTAACCATGTCCGAGCCATAACAACCCATAGGTAAGTAACCATGTCCGAGCCCTGACAACCCATAGGTAAGTAACCATGTCCGAGCCATAACAACCCATAGGTAAGGAACCATGTCCGAGCCATAACAACCCATAGGTAAGGAACCATGTCCGAGCCATAACAACCCATAGGTAAGTAACCATGTCCGAGCCATAACAACCCATAGGTAAGTAACCATGTCCGAGCCCTGACAACCCATAGGTAAGTAACCATGTCCGAGCCATAACAACCCATAGGTAAGTAACCATGTCCGAGCCATAACAACCCATAGGTAAGTAACCATGTCCGAGCCCTGACAACCCATAGGTAAGTAACCATGTCCGAGCCATAACAACCCATAGGTAAGTAACCATGTCCGAGCCATAACAACCCATAGGTAAGTAACCATGTCCGAGCCCCGACAACCCATAGGTAAGTAACCTGGTCTAAAGTAGTGCCCTATATAGGGAATAGGGTGCCAACCCTGGTCTAAAGTAGTGCCCTATATAGGGAATAGGGTGCCAGCCCTGGTCTAAAGTAGTGCCCTATATAGGGAATAGGGTGCCAGCCCTGGTCTAAAGTAGTGCCCTATATAGGGAATAGGGTGCCAGCCCTGGTCTAAAGTAGTGCCCTATATAGGGAATAGGGTGCCAGCCCTGGTCTAAAGTAGTGCCCTATATAGGGAATAGGGTGCCAGCCCTGGTCTAAAGTAGTGCCCTATATAGGGAATAGGGTGCCAGGCCTGGTCTAAAGTAGTGCACTACATAGGGAATAGGGTGCCAGCCCTGGTCTAAAGTAGTGCACTATACAGGGAATAGGGGGCCATTTGGGATGAGACCCAGGTATCATAATAGTACACACAGTAATAATTGACCTAGAATAGATATTCACATCTAAACAACGTAAAGAGGTCTAGATGACCTCTAGATGACCTCCGTTTCCTAAACAACCACAGGATCATCCTTTTAAAAAAAGAGGATGAGTCAAAGAGAAAAACATTGTGTTTTTTTATTTTTTATTAATTTTTTAAAAATTGTTGTTAAAAATGGACGTCTCCTTTTATTTGGTTTGTAACTTCAATATAGACCTAAGGCAACGTCAGTTATTAAACAACAGATAGAGGGATGGAAGGAGAGAGCTGGATGACGCGAAGGAGGGTGGGAAGGAGGGAGAGAGGGAAGGAGGGTGGGAAGGAGGGAGAGAGAGATGGAGGGTGGGAAGGAGGGAGAGAGAGATGGAAGGAGGGATGGAGGGAGAGAGGGAAGGAGGGGAGAGAGGGAAGGAGGGAGAGAGGGAAGGAGGGTGGGAAGGAGGGAGAGAGGGAGAGGGAGAGGGAGGAGGGAGAGAGGGATGGAGGGAGAGAGGGAAGGAGGGAGAGAGGGAAGGAGGGAGAGAGGGAAGGAGGGAGGGAAGGAGGGTGGGAAGGGGAGAGAGAGAGGGAGAGGGAAGGAGGGAGAGAGGGATGGAGGGAGAGAGGGAAGGAGGGAGAGAGAGATGGAGGGTGGGAAGGAGGGAGAGAGAGAGGGAGAGGGAAGGAGGGAGAGAGAGGGGATGGAGGGAGAGAGGGAAGGAGGGAGAGAGGGAAGGAGGGAGAGAGGGAAGGAGGGTGGGAAGGAGGGAGGGAGAGAGGGATGGAGGGTGGGAAGGAGGGAGGGAGAGAGGGATGGAGGGTGGGAAGGAGGGAGAGAGAGAGGGAGAGGGAAGGAGGGAGAGAGGGAAGGAGGGTGGGAGAGCGGGATGGAGGGTGGGAAGGAGGGAGAGAGGGATGGAGGGAGAGAGGGATGGAGGGTGGGAAGGAGGGAGAGAGGGATGAGGGAGAGGGGGATGGAGGGAGAGAGGGATGGAGGGTGGGAAGGACAGAGGGAGGGAGAGGGAAGGAGAGAGAGATGGAGGGAGAGAGGGAAGGGGGGTGGGAAGGAGGGAGAGGGATGGAGGGTGGGAAGGAAGGAGGGGGGAGAGGGAAGGAGGGTGGGAAGGACAGAGGGAGGGAGAGGGAAGGAGAGAGAGATGGAGGGAGAGAGGGAAGGAGGGTGGGAAGGACAGAGGGAGGGAGAGGGAAGGGAGAGAGAGATGGAGGGAGAGAGGGAAGGAGGGAGAGAGGGAAGGAGGGTTGGAAGGACAGAGGGAGGAAGAGGGAAGGAGAGAGAGATGGAGGGAGAGAGGGAAGGAGGGAGAGAGGGATGGAGGGTGGGAAGGACAGAGGGAGGGAGAGAGGGATGGAGGGTGGGAAGGACAGAGGGAGGGAGAGAGGGATGGAGGGTGGGAAGGAGGGAGGGAGGGATGGAGGGAGGGAGGGAGAGAGGGATGGAGGGTGGGAAGGACAGAGGGAGGGAGAGAGGGATGGAGGGTGGGAAGGAGGGAGAGAGGGATGGAGGGTGGGAAGGAGGGAGAGAGGGATGGAGGGTGGGAAGGAGGGAGAGAGGGATGGAGGGTGGGAAGGAGGGAGAGAGGGAGAGAGGGATGGAGGGTGGGAAGGAGGGAGAGAGGGATGGAGGGTAGGAAGGAGGGAGAGAGGGATGGAGGGGCAAAAGAGAGACATGGGGTGAGTGAGAGAGCTGCATGATTGGCAACAATAAGGCCTTGTGAGGCAGCCAAGCCAGGAAGAGTAAGACCTCTGATTCTCTCTCTTTTTCTCCATTTATCTCTCTCTCAATGATTATACCCCCCCTCCCCCACCACCACCTCTTTCCCGTGTGTGTGTTGACGAGAGGGCGCCAGTGTGTGTTTATGTGTGTGGACCAGTGTTCACATCTGTGTGAGCGTGTGAAGGAACAGCAGCTGTGGTCTGTGTTTCTGCTGTTCCCTGAGTGTGTGTGTGTGTGTGTGTGGATATTTGGATGAACACATTCAGACACATTTTCCACTACCCAGTGCCCCCCCCCCTCCTCCTCCCTCCCCTCCTCCCTCCCTCTCCTACTTGGCTACTAAAACTCAGAATATATCCTGGGTTTGGCTATTAAAACTCAGAATATATCCTGGGTTTGGCTACTAAAACTCAGAATATATCCTGGGCTTGGCTATTAAAACTCAGAATATATCCTGGGCTTGGCTATTAAAACTCAGAATATATCCTGGGTTTGGCTATTAAAACTCAGAATATATCCTGGGTTTGGCTATTAAAACTCAGAATATATCCTGGGTTTGGCTACTAAAACTCAGAATATATCCTGGGCTTGGCTACTAAAACTCAGAATATATCCTGGGTTTGGCTACTAAAACTCAGAATATATCCTGGGCTTGGCTACTAAAACTCAGAATATATCCTGGGCTTGGCTACTAAAACTCAGAATATATCCTGGGCTTGGCTACTAAAACTCAGAATATATCCTGGGCTTGGCTACTAAAACTCAGAATATATCCTGGGCTTGGCTACTAAAACTCAGAATATATCCTGGGCTTGGCTACTAAAACTCAGAATATATCCTGCTATGTTCTAAAACTCAGAATAACATGGCTACTAAAACTCAGAAATATGACCGATCGTTTGATTATTTAAAACTCAGAAATACAAAAAAAATACAAAATAAAATAAATGCTAAATGGCATTAAAATAAAAAAAAACTCAGAATATATCCTACACCCTGCTTATCTGAAAACTCAAGAATATATCCTCTCCTCTATCTCTAAAAGCTCCTGAATTTCTTGGGGTGAGGTTGGCTGAGAGAGGGAGGTGGGAAAACAGGGGGTCAGAATATATCCTGTGGTTTCTGCATGCCACGTATCTTAAAACTCAGAATATATCCTGGGCTTGGCTAGGGACAAAAAAACTCAGAAATACCACCTACAGGGACAAAAACTCAGAATATATAACCACCTTGGACAAAACACACCATTAGAAATATATCCTGGGCTTGGCTACTAAAACTCAGAATATATCCTGGGCTTGGCTTACAGCATCATTATAGTATGCTATGTTCACTCATTAACATGAGAAATATGACCGATCGTTTGATTATTTAACAACAATACAAAAAAAAATACAAAATAAAATAAATGTAAACTAAATAAAGCATTAAAATAAAAAAAATCACAGGATATGACATCATACACCCTGCTTGGATCTGATTGGCTGCTTCAATCACCTATCTTACTCCTCGTTAGAAACTCCTCATCCTAGTGGGAGGAAGAGGGACAAAGCTCCTGTTTCTACAGGGGGTGAGGTTGGAGTAGAGACAACATCCTAGTGGGAGGAGAGAGGAGGCAGGGGGTGAGGAGGAGGGGTGACTCAGGGTTGAGGTTATTTCTTCTGGGGGGTGGTGAGTTTCTGCATGCCACGTATCTTATCCAGCAGACCAGACACAAAGTCCTACAGGGAGAGAAGAGGGACAAAACACACCGTTAGAAACAACCACCTACAGGGACAAAACACACCGTTAGAAACAACCACCTACAGGGACAAAACACACCATTAGAAACAACATCCTAGTGGGAGAGAAGAGGGACAAAACACACCATTAGAAACAACATCCTAGTGGGAGAGAAGAGGGACAAAACACACCATTAGAAACAACATCCTAGTGGGAGAGAAGAGGGACAAAACACACCATTAGAAACAACATCCTAGTGGGGGGAGAGAAGAGGGACAAAACACACCATTAGAAACAACCACCTACAGGGAGAGAAGAGGGACAAAACACACCATTAGAAACAACATCCTAGTGGGAGAGAAGAGGGACAAAACACACCATTAGTACAAAATCAAAACATACAAAGAAATGCAATAAAATGAATAAAACATCTTATTTATAAATGTTACCTAAAGAATTCTGATTCTGCCGCGACAACAGACAAAATGGTGGACTCAAAGAGCGACAGAGGACCGTCCAGAAACAACAGCAAGCCCCTTATGTACAGTGCCTTGCGAAAATATTCGGCCCCCTTGAACTTTGCGACCTTTTGCCACATTTCAGGCTTCAAACATAAAGATATAAAACTGTATTTTTTTGTGAAGAATCAACAACAAGTGGGACACAATCATGAAGTGGAACGACATTTATTGGATATTTCAAACTTTTTTAATAAATCAAAAACTGAAAAATTGGGCGTGCAAAATTATTCAGCCCCTTTACTTTCAGTGCAGCAAACTCTCTATGTAAACTCTCTCTCTTTATGTTTGAAGCCTGAAATGTGGCAAAAGGTCGCAAAGTTCAAGGGGGCCGAATACTTTCGCAAGGCACTGTACCTCACATAGACCTAAAACAAGGCTGTTTAATGTCGGTCCTGGAGGGCCGAAACACAGATGGTTTTTCATCCTCTCCCTCTATTAAGGGACAGATTCAGACCTGGGACACCAGGTGAGCCCTGATAAATGAATTGGATAGGTGTTAGTTGTCACGCCCTGACCACGGAGAGCCCTTGGTATTGTAGGTCAGTGCGTGACTAGGGGGGGTGTGTTCTAGTTTTCATATTTCTATGTTGGTGTGCTTGGTATGGTTCCCAAACAAATAAAAACCACAATTCAACCATGAATACAATGTTTTTAAATGATTCAGGATAAGACGTAAACATGTATTTCCATTGCGGTCCTCTGGCGGTGGGACTGACGTACCTCAGTAGGTTTGTAACAGTCTACCAGCAGATCTTTAACTCTGGCTCCTCTGTCGTCATCGCTAGGCATGTCCAGCAGCTCATCCACATCTATCTCCAACTCTGGTATAGCCTCCTCCTGTCATTCAAGGAAAAAGAGGGAGGGAGGGATGAGGAACAACATCTACGATGCCGTCAGAAATGATTCAGAACCCTGGACTTTTCCCCCACAATTTGTTATGCCTTTAAAAAAAAAAAAATCTATTGTTTTTATTACTCATCAAATATACACACACAATACTCCATAATGACATCACAATACTCCATAATGACATCACAATACTCCATAATGACATCACGATACTCCATAATGACATCACGATACTCCATAATGACATCACGATACTCCATAATGACATCACAATACTCCATAATGACATCACGATACTCCATAATGACATCACGATACTCCATAATGACATCACGATACTCCATAATGACATCACTCCATAATGACATCACAATACTCCATAATGACATCACGATACTCCATAATGACATCACGATACTCCATAATGACATCACGATACTCCATAATGACATCACGATACTCCATAATGACATCACGATACTCCATAATGACATCACAATACTCCATAATGACATCACGATACTCCATAATGACATCACGATACTCCATAATGACATCACAATACTCCATAATGACATCACATTACTCCATAATGACATCACGATACTCCATAATGACATCACAATACTCCATAATGACATCACAATACTCCATAATGACATCACGATACTCCATAATGACATCACAATACTCCATAATGGCATTACAATACTCCCCAATGACATCACAATACCCAATCACGACATCACAATACCCCATAATGACAAAGTAAAAATTTTTTTTTTAAATGTTTCACACAAAAACCTGAAAAGATCACATTTCCATAAGTATTCAGACCCTTCACTCAGCACTTTGTTGAAGCACCTTTGACAGGGATTACAGCCTAGAGTCTTCTTGGTATGAAGCTACAAGCTTGGTACACCTGTATTTGGGGAGTTTCTCCCATTCCTCTCAGCAGATCCTCTCAAGCTCTGTCAGGTTGGATGGGGAGCGTCGCTGCACAGCTATTTTCAGTTCTCTCCAGAGATGTTCGATCGGGTTCAAGTCCGGGCTCTGACTGGGCCACTCAAGGACATTTAGAGACTTGTCCCAAAGCCACTCCTGCGTTGTCTTGTCTGTGTGCTTAGGGTCGTTGTCCTGTTGGAAGGTGAACCTTCGCCCCAGTCTGATGTACTCAGCGCTCTGGAGCAGGTTTCCACCAAGGATCCAGGCTGTATCACAACCGGCCGTGATTGGGAGCCCCATAGGGCGGCGCAGCATGTTCCCAGCGTCGTCCGGGTTCGGGTCACCCCGCCACGCATTCTCCTCGTGGAATGCAATATAATCAGCGTCCAAAAAGGCCGATTATCGATGGTTATGAAAACTTGAAATCCGCCCTAAATTAAAATCAGCCATGCCAATTAAATCGGTCGACATCTAGACGCAACCCAAATGTGTTCTAGAATACATGACTATTTCTCAACCCATATGTGTTCTAGAATACAGGACTATTTCTCAACCCAAATGTGTTCTAGAATACATGACTATTTCTCAACCCATATGTGTCTCAACCCATATGTGTTCTAGAATACATTACTATTTCTCAACCCATATGTGTTCTAGAATACATGACTATTTCTCAACCCAAATGTGTTCTAGAATACATGACTATTTCTCAACCCATATGTGTCTCAACCCATATGTGTTCTAGAATACATTACTATTTCTCAACCCATATGTGTTCTAGAATACATGACTATTTCTCAACCCATATGTGTTCTAGAATACGTGACTATTTCTCAACCCATATGTGTTCTAGAATACATGACTATTTCTCAACCCATATGTGTTCTAGAATACGTGACTATTTCTCAACCCATATGTGTTCTAGAATACATGACTATTTCTCAACCCATATGTGTTCTAGAATACAATACTATTTCACAACCCATATGTGTTCTAGAATACAATACTATTTCACAACCCATATGTGTTCTAGAATACAATACTATTTCACAACCCATATGTGTTCTAGAATACGTGACTATTTTCTACGCTTAATTGGTCTCCTCTCTCTGACCTCTTTTCTATTTTTATCCCTCCATCTCAGATTTCTAATGACTATTATGTCTCCCTCTGTTTGATTCTCTCTCCTCTGACTTTCTCCCTCTTTTCCCCACATCTCTTTTTGTCTCTCCCATCTCCCTCTTTTCCCCACATCTCTTTTTGTCTCTCCCATCTCCCTCTCTTTTCCCCACATCTCTTTATGTCTCTCCCATCTCCCTCTCTTTTCCCCACACCTCTTTTTGTCTCTCCCATCTCCCTCTCTTTTCCCCACATCTCTTTTTGTCTCTCCCATCTCCCTCTCTTTCCCCTCTTCCTCATCTCTCTTTCTCTCTCCTCCATCCTCTCTCTCTCCATCTCTCTATCCCCCCCATTATCTCTCTCCCTCTCCTCTCCCCCCAATCTCTCTCCCTCTCCTCCCCTCAGGATATAAATACGTTTCCATGGCTTTTTCCTCCAACAACCAATCACAGGAGCAGATCCTTTCTTCCATGATGTTCTCTCTCTCAATTCAATAAGGGCTTTATTGGCTTGGGAAACATGTGTTTACATTGATAAAGCAAGTGAATTAAATTAACAAAACTGAAATAAACAATACAAATGAACAGTAAACTCACAAATTACACTCAAAAGTTCCAAAATAATTCTCGTTTTCGAGTGTTTTCTCTTTCTATCTATAATCTGTCATGTCTCTCACTCCTTTTCTCTCTCTCCCCCCTCGGTTCTCTCTCTCCCCCTCATCCTCCCCCTCGGTTCTCTCTCCCCCTCATCCTCCCCCTCGCTTCTCTCTCTCTCCCCCTCATCCTCCCCCTCGGTTCCCTCTCTCCCCCTCATCCTCCCCCTCGCTTCTCTCTCTCTCCCCCTCATCCTCCCCCTCGGTTCCCTCTCTCTCCCCCTCATCCTCCCCCTCGGTTCCCTCTCCCCCCTGATCCTCCCCCTCGGTTCCCTCTCTCCCCCTGATCCTCCCCCTCGGTTTCCTCATCCTCCCCCTCGCTTCTCTCTCTCTCCCCCTCATCCTCCCCTGATCCTCCCCTCGGTTCCCTCTCTCCCCCTCATCCTCTCCCTCGCTTCTCTCTCTCCCCCCTCATCCTCCCCTCGCTTCTCTCTCTCTCACCCCTCATCCTCCCCTCGGTTCTCTCTCCCCCTCATCCTCCCCCTCAGTTCTCTCGCTCCCCTCGGTTCTCTCTCTCCCCCTGATCCTCCCCCTCGCTTCTCTCTCTCTCTCATCCTCCCCCTTGCTTCTCTCCCCCTCATCCTCCCCCTCAGTTCTCTCTCTCTCCCCCTCATCCTCCCCCTCGGTTCTCTCCCTCTCACCCCCCCCATCCTCCCCTCGGTTCTCTCTCTCCCCCTCATCCTCCCCCTCGGTTAGGGCTGCCCAAGCCAGCTGTCACTGCACCTGCCTACAGGCCACACACAGCACACAGGCGCATTGACACACACGCAGGCCAAGGCAAGCACATTGCTGACGCTCAAATACACAGAGATGTAGCCACACTTCTCTCTCTCTGTCCTTTATCCTAACACACACACACACACACACACACACACACACACACACACACACACACACACACACACACAGAGAAATTCAAACTGAGTAAATGCATTTAGCTAGGGTAAAGGAAGGAGGGGAACCGTGTGTGTTAGAGCTAAGTAGATATAAGGGATTTAATCAGAGCGGCAGAGCCTAACAGAGAGGCGACACACACACACACACACACACACACAGAGAAGCTGGGGTGAGAGTGAGGTAAGCCGACACAAAGAATGTTCCACACAACATGTGCTACCAGTCAGTCAGTAAGTCAGAAAAAGAGAGCTGGAGGAAGGGGGGGGGGGGTTACCAAGAGAGCTGGGGGAGGGTGGCACCAAGAGAGAAAGAGGCACAGGACAGAGCGACAGAGGCAGCGAGAGCACAAGCGAGCGAGAGCACGAGAGAGGGAACGAGAGAGCACGAGAGAGGGAACGAGAGCGAGAGGGAACGAGAGCGAGAGGGAATGAGAGGGAACGAGAGAGCACGAGAGAGGGAACGAGAGCGAGAGGGAATGAGAGAGAACGAGAGAGAGAGAGCACGAGAGAGGGAACGAGAGAGAACGAGAGGGAACGAGAGAGAGAACGAGAGAGCACAAGAGAGAGAACTAGAGAGCACGAGAGAGAGCACGAGAGAGAGAACTAGAGAGGGAATGAGAGAGAGCACGAGAGAGGGACCGAGAGAGAGCGCACGAGAGAGGGACCGAGAGAGAGCGCACGAGAGAGGGAACGAGAGAGAGAGCACGAGAGAGGGAACGAGAGAGAGAGCACGAGAGAGGGAACGAGAGAGAGACCACGAGAGAGGGAACGAGAGAGAGGGAGCGAGAGAGAGAGAGAGAGCGAGAGAGAGGGAACTAGAGAGAGCACGAGAGAGGGAACTAGAGAGAGCACGAGAGAGGGAACTAGAGAGAGCACGAGAGAGGGAACTAGAGAGAGCACGAGAGAGGGAACTAGAGAGAGCACGAGAGAGGGAACTAGAGAGAGCACGAGAGAGGGAACTAGAGAGAGCACGAGAGAGGGAACGAGAGAGAGAGCACGAGAGGGAACGAGAGAGAGAGCACGAGAGAGGGAACGAGAGAGAGCACGAGAGAGGGAACGAGAGAGAGCACGAGAGAGGGAACGAGAGAGAGAGAGAGCACAAGACAGAGAGAGCACGAGAGAGAGCACAAGACAGAGAGAGCACGAGAAAGTGAGAGAGAGCGAGAGAACGAGAGCAAACAAGGGAAGGAGAGGGTCAAAGAGAGAATCATTGTAGAGAACTTTCTCTACCGGCGTCTACAGTAGAGTGTATTTCTAACAATCACATGTCTATGTCTACAGGACAGAGTGTTGTTATCTTGGTCAGTGTGTGTCTACAGGACAGAGTGTTGTTATCTTGGTCAGTGTGTATCTACAGGACAGAGTGTTATCTTGGTCAGTGTGTATCTACAGGACAGAGTGTTGTTATCTTGGTCAGAGTGTTGTTATCTTAGTCAGTGTGTTGTTATCTTGGTCAGTGTGTATCTACAGGACAGAGTGTTGTTATCTTGGTCAGTGTGTATCTACAGGACAGAGTGTTATCTTGGTCAGTGTGTATCTACAGGACAGAGTGTTGTTATCTTGGTCAGTGTGTTGTTATCTTGGTCAGTGTGTATCTACAGGACAGAGTGTTATCTTGGTCAGAGTGTATCTACAGGACAGAGTGTTATCTTGGTCAGAGTGTATCTACAGGACAGAGTGTTGTTATCTTGGTCAGTGTGTGTCTACAGGACAGAGTGTTGTTATCTTGGTCAGAGTGTTGTTATCTTGGTCAGAGTGTATCTACAGGACAGAGTGTTGTTATCTTGGTCAGTGTGTTGTTATCTTGGTCAGTGTGTGTCTACAGGTCAGAGTGTTGTTATCTTGGTCAGTGTGTATCTACAGGACAGAGTGTTATCTTGGTCAGAGTGTATCTACAGGACAGAGTGTTGCTATCTTGGTCAGTGTGTATCTACAGGACAGAGTGTTGTTATCTTGGTCAGTGTGTGTCTACAGGACAGAGTGTTGTTATCTTGGTCAGTGTGTATCTACAGGACAGAGTGTTATCTTGGTCAGAGTGTATCTACAGGACAGAGTGTTGTTATCTTGGTCAGTGTGTATCTACAGGAAAGAGTGTTGTTATCTTGGTCAGTGTGTATCTACAGGAAAGAGTGTTGTTATCTTGGTCAGAGTGTATCTACAGGACAGAGTGTTGTTATCTTGGTCAGTGTGTATCTACAGGACAGAGTGTTGTTATCTTGGTCAGTGTGTGTCTACAGGACAGAGTGTTGTTATCTTGGTCAGAGTGTTGTTATCTTGGTCAGTGTGTTGTTATCTTGGTCAGTGTGTTGTTATCTTGGTCAGTGTGTATCTACAGGACAGAGTGTTGTTATCTTGGTCAGAGTGTTGTTATCTTGGTCAGAGTGTATCTACAGGACAGAGTGTTGTTATCTTGGTCAGTGTGTTGTTATCTTGGTCAGTGTGTGTCTACAGGACAGAGTGTTGTTATCTTGGTCAGTGTGTGTCTACAGGACAGAGTGTTATCTTGGTCAGTGTGTTGTTATCTTGGTCAGTGTGTATCTACAGGACATAGTGTTGTTATCTTGGTCAGAGTGTTGTTATCTTGGTCAGAGTGTTGTTATCTTGGTCAGTGTGTTGTTATCTTAGTCAGAGTGTATCTACAGGTCAGAGTGTTGTTATCTTGGTCAGTGTGTTGTTATCTTGGTCAGTGTGTTGTTATCTTGGTCAGTGTGTTGTTATCTTGGTCAGTGTGTATCTACAGGACAGAGTGTTGTTATCTTGGTCAGAGTGTTGTTATCTTGGTCAGAGTGTATCTACAGGACAGAGTGTTGTTATCTTGGTCAGTGTGTTGTTATCTTGGTCAGTGTGTTGTTATCTTGGTCAGTGTGTGTCTACAGGACAGAGTGTTGTTATCTTGGTCAGTGTGTGTCTACAGGACAGAGTGTTATCTTGGTCAGTGTGTTTTTATCTTGGTCAGTGTGTATCTACAGGACATAGTGTTGTTATCTTGGTCAGAGTGTTGTTATCTTGGTCAGAGTGTTGTTATCTTGGTCAGTGTGTTGTTATCTTGGTCAGTGTGTATCTACAGGACAGAGTGTTGTTATCTTGGTCAGTGTGTTGTTATCTTGGTCAGTGTGTTGTTATCTTGGTCAGTGTGTTGTTATCTTGGTCAGTGTGTATCTACAGGACAGAGTGTTATCTTGGTCAGAGTGTATCTACAGGACAGAGTGTTGTTATCTTGGTCAGAGTGTATCTACAGGACAGAGTGTTGTTATCTTGGTCAGTGTGTATCTACAAGACAGAGTGTTGTTATCTTGGTCAGTGTGTGTCTACAGGACAGAGTGTTGTTATCTTGGTCAGAGTGTTGTTATCTTGGTCAGTGTGTATCTACAGGACAGAGTGTTATCTTGGTCAGTGTGTATCTACAGGACAGAGTGTTGTTATCTTGGTCAGTGTGTTGTTATCTTGGTCAGTGTGTATCTACAGGACAGAGTGTTATCTTGGTCAGAGTGTATCTTGTTATCTTGGTCAGTGTGTTGTTATCAGGACAGAGTGTTGTTATCTTGGTCATCTACAGGACAGTGTTGTTATCTTGGTCAGTGTGTTGTTATCTTGGACAGAGTGTTGTTATCTTGGTCAGTGTGTATCTACAGGACAGAGTGTTATCTTGGTCAGTGTGTATCTACAGGACAGAGTGTTGTTATCTTGGTCAGAGTGTTGTTATCTTGGTCAGAGTGCATCTACAGGACAGAGTGTTATCTTGGTCAGTGTGTATCTACAGGACAGAGTGTTGTTATCTTGGTCAGAGTGTTGTTATCTTGGTCAGTGTGTTGTTATCTTGGTCAGTGTGTTGTTATCTTGGTCAGTGTGTTGTTATCTTGGTCAGTGTGTTGTTATCTTGGTCAGAGTGTTGTTATCTTGGTCAGAGTGTTGTTATCTTGGTCAGAGTGTTGTTATCTTGGTCAGTGTTGTTATCTTGGTCAGTGTTGTTATCTTGGTCAGAGTGTTGTTATCTTGGTCAGAGTGTATCTACAGGACAGAGTGTTGTTATCTTGGTCAGAGTGTTGTTATCTTGGTCAGTGTGTTGTTATCTTGGTCAGTGTGTTGTTATCTTGGTCAGTGTGTTGTTATCTTGGTCAGTGTGTGTGTTGTGTAGATGTGAGTCAAGAGGCAGTGCATAGCAGCGTTTTATGTGTGTAAGATGTTTTGTGACATTCAGTACTTCTGACAAACGTTGTCTATCGACAGAGGATCAAGTCTGTCTATCAACGCCACAGATGTCCCATTATAGACCGAGAGCACTATGCCCGCTCCACTTCACTCACGGCTGGCACTAGTCTGTCCCGAGGAACCACTGGGAGTCTGGGAGTCTGGACTGTATCATGTTATCTCCTCTCTCATACTGACTCTAGTCTGGACTGTATCATGTACAACTAAAAATGCTCCAATCATTTTAGGATGCCATTACCTCAGGTGTTGCTTCATTATTCAGGATTGTGTAAAGATCCTCAGAACTCACTTCCCTGTTGGCTCATGACTAGACCCTCAGAACTCACCTTCCATTACCCCTGTTGGCTCATGACTAGACCCTCAGAACTCACGTTCCATTACCCCTGTTGACACATGACCAGACCCTCAGAATTCACCTTCCATTACCCCTGTTGACTCATGACTAGACCCTCAGAACTCACCTTCCATTACCCCTGTTGACTCATGACTAGACCCTCAGAATTCACCTTCCATTACCCCTGTTGAGTCATGACTAGACCCTCAGAACTCACCTTCCATTACCCCCGTTGAGTCATGATTAGACCCTCAGAACTCACCTTCCATTACCCCTGTTGACTCATGACTAGACCCTCAGAACTCACCTTCCATTACCCCTGTTGACTCATGACTAGACCCTCAGAACTCACCTTCCATTACCCCTGTTGACTCATGACTAGACCCTCAGAACTCACCTTCCATTACCCCTGTTGACTCATGACTAGACCCTCAGAACTCATCTTCCATTACCCCTGTTGACTCATGACTAGACCCTCAGAACTCACCTTCCATTACCCCCGTTGATTGTACTCATGTAAAGTATTTTTGCAAGAAATCAGTAGATTTATAATTGATCATATTTATGAAGAATTGACCCTATCATGGAGACTTGGAACCACTATGAAGAGATGTACTGGATTATAATTATTGATTTATTTATTATTTTGGCCAAATTTCATTTTCACAAATGTAATAATATTTTTTTTTAAACGTTATTACTTTACAAAAGGAAATTAAACAATATTTTAAGACAAATATAGATGTGTGAATCCCTAAAAGGTCTTTGTGTAATGTGTTAGCCCCGCCTCTAGCCCCGCCTCTAGCCCCGCCTCTAGCCCCGCCTCTAGACCCGCCCGTCCGTTCTTTAGGTAAACTCCGCTTTAAGTTACAGTTTTACTGTGAACACTGAGGCTGTAGCTGCTTTAAAAAGTTAGTTTTACTGTGAACACTGAGGCTGTAGCTGCTTTAAAAAGTTAGTTTTACTGTGAACACTGAGGCTATAGCTGCTTTAAAAAGTTAGTTTTACTGTGAACACTGAGGCTGTAGCTGCTTTAAAAAGTTAGTTTTACTGTGAACACTGAGGCTATAGCTGCTTTAAAAAGTTAGTTTTACTGTGAACACTGAGGCTGTAGCTGCTTTAAAAAGTTAGTTTTACTGTGAACACTGAGGCTGTAGCTGCTTTAAAAAGTTAGTTTTACTGTGAACACTGAGGCTGTAGCTGCTTACAGTTTTACTGTGAACACTGAGGCTGTAGCTGCTTTAAAAAGTTAGTTTTACTGTGAACACTGAGGCTATAGCTGCTTTAAAAAGTTAGTTTTACTGTGAACACTGAGGCTGTAGCTGCTTTAAAAAGTTAGTTTTACTGTGAACACTGAGGCTGTAGCTGCTTACAGTTTTACTGTGAACACTGAGGCTGTAGCTGCTTTAAAAAGTTAGTTTTACTGTGAACACTGAGGCTGTAGCTGCTTTAAAAAGTTAGTTTTACTGTGAACACTGAGGCTGTAGCTGCTTACAGTTTTACTGTGAACACTGAGGCTGTAGCTGCTTTAAAAAGTTAGTTTTACTGTGAACACTGAGGCTGTAGCTGCTTTAAAAAGTTAGTTTTACTGTGAACACTGAGGCTATAGCTGCTTTAAAAAGTTAGTTTTACTGTGAACACTGAGGCTGTAGCTGCTTTAAAAAGTTAGTTTTACTGTGAACACTGAGGCTGTAGCTGCTTTAAAAAGTTAGTTTTACTGTGAACACTGAGGCTGTAGCTGCTTTAAAAAGTTAGTTTTACTGTGAACACTGAGGCTGTAGCGGCTTTAAAAAGTTAGTTTTACTGTGAACACTGAGGCTGTAGCTGCTTTAAAAAGTTAGTTTTACTGTGAACACTGAGGCTGTACCCGCTTTAAGTTACAGTTTTACTGTGAACACTGAGGCTGTAGCTGCTTTAACTTACAGTTTTACTGTGAAAACTGAGGCTCTAACTGAGGCTGTAGCTGCTTGTAAGTTACAGTTTTACTGTGAACACTGAGGCTGTAGCTGCTTACAGTTTTAACAGTGGTCAAGTAGGCTGCTGTGGCTATTTGATCATAATGTAGGGCTTGACATTAACCTGTTCATCCACTTGTCCTTCAGACAAGGAGGTGACTGGACATGGTGTTGTGTTGTTTGATGCAAGACACTTTACAAAATAAAATGCATTATTATTCCCACACCATTATTTCAGAGAATCAGACACATTATACTCCCCTCTGCCTATTGGCTACTTAGCTTATTCACGCTTGTCTAATACAACACTGCCCCTTTAAGACAAAAAAAAACATCTTTACCTGACTGGGTTTTCAAAGATGTCTAGAAATGTATACATTTTGTGCTCTTGTAGGAAGCAACCCCTCCCCTATTGCTGACTACAGATTATCTATAACTGGGCTAATAACTCACTAACTAGCAAAGGATATGAACAAAATGTGCACACATGGCTACTGTACATGCAGGTCTTACTATGATCTCAAAAAAAGCGCATCTACTCACGACCGCTCATGCTGTAAACACAGTCCAGTTCATCTACTCACGACCACTCATGCTGTTAACACAGTCCAGTTCATCTACTCACGACCGCTCATGCTGTGAACACAGTCCAGTGCATCTACTCACGACCGCTCATGCTGTTAACACAGTCCAGTGCATCTACTCACGACCGCTCATGCTGTATACACAGTCCAGTTCATCTACTCACGACCACTCATGTTTAAACAGTCCAGTTCATCTACTCACGACCGCTCATGGTGTAAACACAGTCCAGTTCATCTACTCACGACCGCTCATGCTGTGAACACAGTCCAGTTCATCTACTCACGACCACTCATGCTGTAAACACAGTCCAGTGCATCTACTCACGACTCCTCATGTTGTTAACACAGTCCAGTTCATCTACTCATGACCGCTCATGCTGTATACACAGTCCAGTTCATCTACTCACGACCGCTCATGCTGTATACACAGTCCAGTTCATCTACTCACGACCGCTCATGCTGTATACACAGTCCAGTGCATCTACTCACGACCGCTCATGCTGTATACACAGTCCAGTTCATCTACTCACGACCGCTCATGCTGTATACACAGTCCAGTGCATCTACTCACGACCGCTCATGCTGTAAACACAGTCCAGTTCATCTACTCACGACCACTCATGCTGTTAACACAGTCCAGTTCATCTACTCACGACCGCTCATGCTGTGAACACAGTCCAGTGCATCTACTCACGACCGCTCATGCTGTTAACACAGTCCAGTGCATCTACTCACGACCGCTCATGCTGTATACACAGTCCAGTTCGACCACTCATGTTTAAACAGTCCAGTTCATCTACTCGACCGCTCATGGTGTAAACACAGTCCAGTTCATCTACTCACGCGCTCATGCTGTGAACACAGTCCAGTTCATCTACTCACGACCACTCATGCTGTAAACACAGTCCAGTGCATCTACTCACGACTCCTCATGTTGTTAACACAGTCCAGTTCATCTACTCATGACCGCTCATGCTGTATACACAGTCCAGTTCATCTACTCACGACCGCTCATGCTGTATACACAGTCCAGTTCATCTACTCTCATGCTGTATACACAGTCCAGTGCATCTACTCACGACCGCTCATGCTGTATACACAGTCCAGTTCATCTACTCACGACCGCTCATGCTGTATACACAGTCCAGTGCATCTACTCACGACCGCTCATGCTGTAAACACAGTCCAGTTCATCTACTCACGACCACTCATGCTGTTAACACAGTCCAGTTCATCTACTCACGACCGCTCATGCTGTATACACAGTCCAGTTCATCTACTCGACCGCTCATGCTACACAGTCCAGTTCATCTACTCACGACCGCTCATGCTGTATACACAGTCCAGTGCATCTACTCACGACCACTCATGTTTAAACAGTCCAGTTCATCTACCGCTCACAGTCCAGTTCATCTACTCACGACCGCTCATGCTGTGAACACAGTCCAGTTCATCTACTCACGACCACTCATGCTGTAAACACAGTCCAGTGCATCTACTCACGACTCCTCATGTTGTTAACACAGTCCAGTTCATCTACTCATGACCGCTCATGCTGTATACACAGTCCAGTTCATCTACTCACGACCGCTCATGCTGTATACACAGTCCAGTTCATCTACTCACGACCGCTCATGCTGTATACACAGTCCAGTGCATCTACTCACGACCGCTCTCATACACAGTGTTCATCTACTCACAGCTCATGCTGTATACACAGTTCATCTACTCACGACCGCTCATGCTGTAAACACAGTCCAGTTCATCTACTCACGACCACTCATGCTGTTAACACAGTCCAGTTCATCTACTCACGACCGCTCATGCTGTATACACAGTCCAGTTCATCTACTCACGACCGCTCATGCTGTATACACAGTCCAGTTCATCTACTCACGACCGCTCATGCTGTATACACAGTCCAGTGCATCTAATCACGACCGCTCATGCTGTATACACAGTCCAGTTCATCTACTCACGACCGCTCATGCTGTATACACAGTCCAGTGCATCTACTCACGACCGCTCATGCTGTAAACACAGTCCAGTTCATCTACTCACGACCACTCATGCTGTTAACACAGTCCAGTTCATCTACTCACGACCGCTCATGCTGTGAACACAGTCCAGTGCATCTACTCACGACCGCTCATGCTGCTAACACAGTCCAGTGCATCTACTCACGACCGCTCATGCTGTATACACAGTCCAGTTCATCTACTCACGACCACTCATGTTTAAACAGTCCAGTTCATCTACTCACGACCGCTCATGGTGTAAACACAGTCCAGTTCATCTACTCACGACCGCTCATGCTGTGAACACAGTCCAGTTCATCTACTCACGACCACTCATGCTGTAAACACAGTCCAGTGCATCTACTCACGACTCCTCATGTTGTTAACACAGTCCAGTTCATCTACTCATGACCGCTCATGCTGTATACACAGTCCAGTTCATCTACTCACGACCGCTCATGCTGTATACAGTCCAGTTCATCTACTCACGACCACTCATGCTGTATACACAGTCCAGTGCATCTACTCACGACCGCTCATGCTGTATACACAGTCCAGTTCATCTACTCACGACCGCTCATGCTGTATACACAGTCCAGTGCATCTACTCACGACCACTCATGCTGTAAACACAGTCCAGTTCATCTACTCACGACCACTCATGGTGTAAACACAGTCCAGTTCATCTACTCACGGCCGCTCATGGTGTAAACACAGTCCAGTTCATCTACTCACGACCGCTCATGCTGTAAACACAGTCCAGTTCAACACAAATGGCACAGATCCATATATGGCAAACGGTCTATTTGCATATAGGCCTACTGCAGCTCTGATTGGTTATGCCGCACCGGTCTGTGTAGGGGTCGTGCCTGTCAATGCAATAGAATCCTACTCCAATGCGTTCTGCCTACAGCAAAATGTCTTGCACAGTTCGTTTTGCTTTGATGCGATCACACTTGCCACAGTAAAAAGGGAAATGTTGATAATGTTCAACCTCTCTGAATTTCAATCTCGTGATTCTCTCCATCGGGGAGACCCCAGATCATGATAGACCAGTGACACACACACACCGCTTGAAATAACCCTACATAACCATGCTATGTGCACAACATAAGTTGATGCAACACCTATAATGAAAGTGTATTGGGATTTAGTAACTGTGTTGAAATTGAGGAATTGGGTTTTTTATGTCAAGTGATGGTGACAGTCTCTAGGTGTAGTGAAAGCTGCTACTAGCTGATACTAGGATTCTAATGGTTTCTGTGTTTATATACACACACGAGACCGAGATAGAGAAGTCAACCAGACAGGAAGTGTGTGTGTGTGTGTGTGTGTGTGTGTGTTAGCGTGTGTGTGTGAGTGTGTGTGTATATAAATATATATACACACACAGATAAATATTTCTGTATTTAATCCATATATATATATATAGACATACATACAGTGGGGCAAAAAAGTATTTAGTCAGCCACCAATTGTGAGAGTTCTCCCACTTAAAAATATGAGAGAGGGCTGTAATTTTCATCATAGGTCCACTTCAACTATGACAGACAAAATGAGAAAGAAAAATCCAGAAAATCACATTGTAGGATTTTTTATGAATTTATTTTCAAATTATGGTGGAAAATATAAATATATGACTCCAAAAGTCTGCGACGGTTGTGAAATATCAACACAAGGCTCACGTTTTATTCTGTTATATTTTATTATACTCTTAGCCTACTATAAAAAATTACTTGTGTGTTGCCTGTAATCAGGGTGCATCTTGTCTGTTGAAACCCAATAGAGTCCATGTCCGCTGAAAGCTAATTAGCATAAACCGTATAAAAAATATAAAAAAATCACCATCAGAATCAGTCTTTTTTTGGTGGCAGCGAGACAGTCGAAGTGGGATGCGGCGGTGAGAAGTTACTGGGCTGGAATTTGATACGGCCTGGATTCGAACCAGGATCTGTAGTGACACCTCTTGATCTATATAGATTGATACTTATCTTCTCTTTTCTTCATTGTGTATCTTATAAAAGGTTATAATCTAAGATCTAACTTTATAGACCCTCTTTCTTACAAGGCCTCTGGTCTGTGAGAGGCCTCTGGTCCAGGAGAGGCCTCTGGTCCAGGAGAGGCCTCTGGTCTGTGAGAGGCCTCTGGTCCAGGAGAGGCCTCTGGTCCAGGAGAGGCCTCTGGTCCAGGAGAGGCCTCTGGTCCAGGAGAGGCCTCTGGTCCAGGAGAGGCCTCTGGTCCAGGAGAGGCCTCTGGTCCAGGAGAGGCCTCTGGTCCAGGAGAGGCCTCTGGTCCAGGAGAGGCCGACTCATATTTGCACGAGTAGTTTGTTAACGCCTGTCAGCTATAGAGATGCATTCGGGTAATGAACTCATTATTATGGGGTCAATATTTTAACTTGATTACAAATTGTTTATTGTCAATAATTCTTGAATTTGTTACAATTAAGTAGATCAAATGAACTGATAAAACATTTATACATTTAGGGGAAAAAAAGTATAATTTTTGAATATGATAGAAAGATGGATTGCATTCTATTATACATCCAATCAATCAATGCGAATACCGTTTATTAATGTTAATCAATGTTTATTCATGTTAATTTGTGCATTAATAACAACACTCTGAAAATCGGTCTGAAATGTAATATTTCTCCTATTGTTCACGTCCATATAGTTGAGGACAACATGTTAAAGTTATTCCTTATCCCCTTAATGATATTTTTAATTTGCTCGCTCGCCTCACTTTTCTGGGGGGGGGGGGGGGATCCGTTAGACAGTAAATCAATTGTGTTTGGCCTAACCTTTATTTAACTAGGAAAGTCAGTTAAGAACAAATTCTTATTTATAATGACGGCCTACCCCGGGCAAAAACCCAGACGATGCTGGGCCAATTGTGCACCGCCCTATGGGACTCCCAATCACAGCCGGATGTGATACAGCCTGGATTCGAACCAGGGACTGTAGTGACACCTCTTGTACTGAGATGCAGTGCCTTAGACCGCTGTGATACAGCCTGGATTCGAACCAGGGTCTGTAGTGACACCTCTTATACTGAGATGCAGTGCTTCAGACCGCTGTGATACAGCCTGGATTCGAACCAGGGTCTGTAGTGACACCTCTTGTACTGAGATGCAGTGCTTTAGACCGCTGTGATACAGCCTGGATTCGAACCAGGGTCTGTAGTGCCTTAGACCGCTGTGATACAGCCTGGATTCGAACCAGGGTCTGTAGTGCCTTAGACCGCTGTGATACAGCCTGGATTCGAACCAGGGTCTGTAGTGCCTTAGACCTCTGCGCCACTCAGGTAAAGGAGGAACTGTATGAACTGGCTTCTAAAAATGAAATAAAACATTGACAGATTTCTTGACAGGCAACATTTTTTGTAACAGGGTTTGTGTTACACACACAGCCAGGGAAGATGAGAACAACATGAGGCTGGCACGGCTGGTAACGTGTCAGTGTTAGCTGGTCGGACCGAAACGCACCGAGAGAACAATGTGTCCTACAATCTACAGCCATACCTACTGTACAGTCATACCTACTGTCACAACACACACACCTAATTGGATTTGTAAACAACAGCTGAAATGCTAACTAACCGTGAAATGCTAACTAACCGTGAAATGCTAACTAACCGTGAAATGCTTACTTACAAGTGTTTCTCCAATAATGCTGAGTATATTTTTTGTGTGTGTGGGGGGGGGGAATAGTGACGCAAGGAATAAATACACAGTGAATAACAAATAACAATGACGAGTAAATATAACATGGCTGTATACAGGAAGTACCAGGTAATAACATGGATATATACAGGAAGTACCAGGTAATAACCTGGTTATATACAAGAAGTACCATGTAATAACATGGCTGTATACAGGAAGTACCAGGTAATAACATGGCTATATACAGGAAGTACCAGGTAATAACATGGCTATATACAGGAAGTATCGGGTAATAACATGGCTATATACAGGAAGTATCAGGTAATAACCTGGTTATATACAGGAAGTACCATGTAATAACATGGCTATATACAGGAAGTACCATGTAATAACATGGCTATATACAGGAAGTATCAGGTAATAACCTGGTTATATACAGGAAGTACCATGTAATAACATGGCTGTATACAGGAAGTACCATGTAATAACATGGCTGTATACAGGAAGTACCATGTAATAACATGGCTATATACAGGAAGTACCAGGTAATAATATGGCTATATACAGGAAGTACCAGGTAATAACATGGCTGTATACAGGAAGTACCAGGTAATAACATGGCTGTATACAGGAAGTACCAGCTAATAACATGGCTGTATACAGGAAGTACCAGGTAATAACGTGGCTATTTACAGGAAGTACCAGGTAATAACATGGCTATATACAGGAAGTACCAGGTAATAACATGGCTCTATACAGGGAGTACCAGTACTGAGTCGATGTGTAGGGGTACCAGGTACTTGAGGTATCTATGTACATACAGGTCCAGGGTCAAGTGACTAGACAACAGGATAAATGATAGACAGTAGCAGCAGATGATATGGTGAGTGTGTGTGTGTGTGTGTGTGTGTGTGTGTGTGTGTGTGTGTTGGGGTGTAAGTATGTGTGAGTGTGTGTTGGGGTGTGTTGGGGTGTTGGTGTAAGTATGTGTGAGTGTGCGGGTAGAGTCCAGTGTGTGTGTGTGTGTGTGTGTGTGTGTGTGTGTGTGTGTGTGTGTGTTGGTGTAAGTATGTGTGAGTGTGCGGGTAGAGTCCAGTGTGTGTGTGTGTGTGTGTGTAAGTATGTGTGAGTGTGCGGGTAGAGTCCAGTGTGTGTGTGTGTGTGTGTGTGTGTGTGTTGGTGTAAGTATGTGTGAGTGTGCGGGTAGAGTCCAGTGTGTGTGTGTGTGTGTGTGTTGGGGTGTAAGTATGTGTGAGTGTGCGGGTAGAGTCCAGTGTGTGTGTGTGTGTGTGTGTGTGTGTTGGGGTGTTAGTGTAATAAGTATGTGTGAGTGTGCGAGTAGAGTCCAGTGTGTGTGTGTGTGTTGGGGTGTGTGTTGGGGTGTGTGTGTGTGTGTGTTGGGGTGTGTGTGTGTCGCCTCTTCCTGTTTACACACTATAAGCCCCTCCCCCTGCCACTGCCACTCACACCGACACAAATGAGAGATCACTTCTTCCTCTCTGACAAGCGATTTCAACTCGCTATTTCCTTTTGAGGTTCGGTCCACCAGAAATTGGTCATATGGAAAGCAAAACACATTGAGACGTTGTTTTACTGTAATAGAGAAGTTACCCAAAGAAAACACCATTTTTAGGTCTCAACTACTCATACGGTACACAAAACAGACACTACTAAAAACAGGAGTATCAATGAACATTGATTCTGGAAAATAAATGCTCAGCTTCTCAAGCGGGATTGCAGTACCACCTACAATTCGCAGAATTTTACCCAAAGACCGTTATACTCGCTCTCTAGTCTTTTATGAATGTGCAATAAGCGTAAAAACACAATTATATAAAACTCAGCTAGATGAAGACAATCTGTGATTATTGCAACAACTAAAAAATAAAACAGGTTAAACTGTTTTGATAAAAATTATTTAGTTAGTGGGTCTTATTTGTATGTATTATGGATACCTGTTCGTTGTTGCCAAGGCAGCATCTACTCTTTCTGGGTCAAGCTAAATTAAAGGCAATTATACCATTTTAAAAAGATTACAGGGTTTAGCGAAGGATTTGTCCCATATACAATGCTTTTAGTTTTGTAAATATTTAGGACTAACTTATTCCTTGGCACCAATTCTGAAACTAACTGCAATTCGTTATTAACTTATTGGTGACAGGGGGCAGCATTTTCACGTCCGGATGAATAGCGTGCCCAAATTCAACTGCCTGCTACTCATCCCCAGAGGATAAGATATGCATATTATTAGTAGATTTTAATCAAAA
This sequence comes from Oncorhynchus nerka, assembly GCF_034236695.1. Lineage (NCBI taxonomy): Eukaryota > Metazoa > Chordata > Actinopteri > Salmoniformes > Salmonidae > Oncorhynchus > Oncorhynchus nerka. The sequence continues at coordinate 9,655,296 of NC_088407.1, forward strand.
ACACTCTGAAGTTTCTAAAACTGTTTGAATCATGTCTGTGAGTATAACAGAATTTATTTAGCAGGCGAAACCGAGGACAAAATATTCTGATTTTTTCAAGGTCACTCTTTTCAATGGGTTTTCATTGGGAATCCAGATGGTCTGATGGACTTTCTTGCAGTTCCTATCACTTCCACTGGATGTCAACAGTCTTTAGAAATTGGTTGAGGTTTTTCCTTTGTGTAATGAAGAAGTACGGCCATCTTGAACGAGGGTCACTTGAAGTGTAGTTAGATAGAGGTGCATGAGCAGCCACAGTTTGTTTTCCTCCTGTATTGAACACAGATTATACAGTCTTCAATTTTATTTATTATTTACGTTAGAAAATACCTAAAGTTGTATTACAAAAGTAGTTTGAAATGTTTTAGCAAAGTTTACAGGTAACTTTTGAGATATTTTGTAGTCACATTACGCAAGTTGGAACCGGTGTTTTTCTGGATCAAACTCGCCAAATAAATGGACATTTTGGATATATATGGACGGAATTAATGGAACAAAAGGACCATTTGTGATGTTTATGGGACATATAGGAGTGCCAACAAAAGAAGCTCATCAAAGGTAAGGCATGAAATATATCTTTATTTCTGCGTTTTGTGTCGCGCCTGCAGGGTTGAAATATGCTTCTCTCTTTGTTTACGGAGGTGCTGTCCTCAGATAATAGCATCGTTTGCTTTCGCCGAAAATCCTTTTTGAAATCTGACATGTTGGCTGGATTCACAACAAGTGTAGCTTTAATTTGCTATCTTGTAATTTATTTGAATTTGGCGCTCTGCATTTTCCCTGGCTTTTGGACGCTAGCGTTCCACATATCCCAGAGAGGTTAAGTGTTGCAGTCATTTCAGTTACTCTAGTAGCTGACATGCAGAGTCATCCGCATACATCGACACACTGGCTTTACTCAAAGTCAGTGGCATATCGTTAGTAAAGATTGAAAAAAGTAAGGGGCCTAAACTGCTGCCCTGGGGAATTCCTGATTCTACCTAGATTATGTTTGAGAGGCTTCCATTAAAGAACACCCTCTGGGTTCTGTTAGATGAATAAGTCTTTATCCACATTATAGCAGGAGGTGTAAAGCCATAACACATACGTTTTTCCAGCAGCAAGCTATGATCGATAATGTCAAAAGCCGCACGGAAGTCTAACAAAACAGCCCCAATCATTTTATCAATTTCTCTCAGCCAATCATCAGTCATTTGTGTAAGTGCTGTGCTTGTTGAATATAAGATGAAAGTCTGCTGTCAATTTGTTTACTGTAAAATAGCATCGTATCTGGTCAAACACCATTTTGGTAACAGGCTGATTAGTTGGCTATTTGAGCCAGTAAAGGGGGCTTTACTATAATTAGTTAGCGGATAGTCTTTTGCTTCCCTATTGGCCTGCCAATATCGTCCGCTATTATC
>NC_088407.1:9661734-9751734 GCF_034236695.1 Oncorhynchus nerka
AAATGTATATGTCCCAGTTATCTTAATTTTGTAAAACATATATGATTAAATATTAAACTATTTTTTGAAAACAAATCAATGTGATGTGTCTTCTAAATGAGATAATTGTCATATAAAGTTTTGCAGTCATTAACATTATGCCAACAGGATGGAACGCCCCTTTTTCCAGGGTGCAAAAAAATAACTGCTAACGAAATTGACATGAGATTGGGGATTTGAACTTGCAACCTTCCGGTTACTAGTCCAACGCTCTAACCACTAGGCTACCCTGCCATCACATTAAATGGTAGTCACGCCATAGCTGACACCCATATCTTTCTGCATGCACTTCTTTAAATCTTCATCCAGAGCAGATATTTAACAGTTTTCTTACATTTAATTTTCTTACATGTTTTTATGTGGACAAAAAAAAAAAAATCAAAACAGATGGAGAATAATAATAATATTATTATTATAATTAACACCATAATTCCACTCAATTCATTTTGTAAAATGTTCAGTGGAAATTGTTAAAAGTTGTGCATAGAGATATATGGTTTGTTATGCTTTGAATTTTTTTTGGGGGGGGGAGGTTTTGGCAAACATTTTAAAGTGAAAAAAAACTGAGTCGAAGCATAATTCTGTTACCATGGAAATGACCCGAACTGTAAATCGCTTTGTATAAGAGTCTGCTAAATGACTGAAATGTAAATGTAGGTAGATTGGGGTCAAGGGGTTAGGAGTCAAAGGTTATGTTAGCATTAGCCACCGTTATTGACCTCTCATTGGTTTTCATGACTGGAGAGCTTTGGGCTGATTAGCTGGGTAACCTGTATTATTGTGCCTAGCACGCACACACACGCACAGAGATACTTACTCAGTACTTCCAGTGGATGGCTGCAATCCATCTTATCAATACTACATTAACATTCTCCTGATACTGTCATCCCCCTACTCTCTCTCAGACCAGACAGACAGATTCTCTCTCATCCCCCTCTGGCTAACTGACTGTCTCTCACTCATCCCCCTCTGGCTAACTGACTGTCTCTGTCTCTCTCTCACTCATCCCCCTCTGGCTAACTGACTGTCTCCCTCTCTCTCATCCCCCTCTGGCTAACTGACTGTCTCTGTCTCTCTCTCTCATCCCCCTCTGGCTAACTGACTGTCTCTCTCTCTTATCCCCCTCTGGCTAACTGACTGTCTCTCTCTCGTCCCCCTCTGGCTAACTGACTGTCTCTCTCTCTCTCACTCGTCCCCCTCTGGCTAACTGACTGTCTCTCTCTCTCTCTCTCTCTCTCTCTCTCTCGTCCCCCTCTGGCTAACTGACTGTCTCTCTCGCTCTCTCTCGTCCCCCTCTGGCTAACTGACTGTCTCTCTCTCTCTCTCTCACTCATCCCCCTCTGGCTAACTGACTGTCTCTCTCTCTCTCGTCCCCTTCTGGCTAACTGACTGTCTCTCTCTCCCTCTCTCGTCCCCCTCTGGCTAACTGACTGTCTCTCTCTCTCTCGCTCTCGTCCCCCTCTGGCTAACTGACTGGCTCTCTCTCGTCCCCCTCTGGCTAACTGACTGTCTCTCACTCATCCCCCTCTGGCTAACTGACTGTCTCTCTCTCTCTCTCTCCCTCTCACTCATCCCCCTCTGGCTAACTGACTGTCTCTCACTCATCCCCCTCTGGCTAACTGACTGTCTCTCTCTCTCTCTCCCTCTCTCTCGTCCCCATGTGGCTAACTGACTCTCTCTCTCTCTCTCTCTCTCTCATCCCCCTCTGGCTAACTGACTGTCTCTCTCTCTCTCTTTCATCCCCCTCTGGCTAACTGACTGGCTCTCTCTCTCTCTCTCGTCCCCCTCTGGCTAACTGACTGGCTCTCTCTCTCTCTCATCCCCCTCTGGCTAACTGACTGTCTCTCTCTCTCGTCCCCCTCTGGCTAACTGACTGTCTCTCTCTCTCTCTCGTCCCCCTCTGGCTAACTGACTGTCTCTCTCTCTCTCTCTCGTCCCCCTCTGGCTAACTGACTGTCTCCCTCTCATCCCCCTCTGGCTAACTGACTGTCTCTGTCTCTCTCTCCCTCTCTCTCTCTCGTCCCCCTCTGGCTAACTGACTGTCTCTCTCTCTCATCCCCCTCTGGCTAACTGACTGTCTCTCGCTCTCTCTCACTCATCCCCCTCTGGCTAACTGACTGTCTCTGTCTCTCTCTCTCCCTCTCTCTCGTCCCCCTCTGGCTAACTGACTGTCTCTCTCACCCATCCCCCTCTGGCTAACTGACTGTCTCTCACTCATCCCCCTCTGGCTAACTGACTGTCTCTCTCTCTCTCTCCCTCTCACTCATCCCCCTCTGGCTAACTGACTGTCTCTCACTCATCCCCCTCTGGCTAACTGACTGTCTCTCTCTCTCTCTCTCGTCCCCCTCTGGCTAACTGACTGTCTCTCTCTCTCTCTCTCGTCCCCCTCTGGCTAACTGACTGTCTCTCTCTCTCTCACTCATCCCCCTCTGGCTAACTGACTGTCTCTCTCTCTCTCTCGTCCCCCTCTGGCTAACTGACTGTCTCTCTCTCTCGTCCTCCTCTGGCTAACTGACTGTCTCTAACTCTCTCGCTCTCGTCCCCCTCTGGCTAACTGACTGGCTCTCTCTCGTCCCCATCTGGCTAACTGACTGTCTCTCTCTCTCATCCCCCTCTGGCTAACTGACTGTCTCTCTCTCTCATCCCCCTCTGGCTAACTGACTGTCTCTCTCTCTCTCTCACTCATCCCCCTCTGGCTAACTGACTGTCTCTCTCTCGTCCCCTTCTGGCTAACTGACTGTCTCTCTCTCCCTCTCTCGTCCCCCTCTGGCTAACTGACTGTCTCTCTCTCTCGCTCTCGTCCCCCTCTGGCTAACTGACTGGCTCTCTCTCGTCCCCCTCTGGCTAACTGACTGTCTCTCACTCATCCCCCTCTGGCTAACTGACTGTCTCTCTCTCTCTCTCTCCCTCTCACTCATCCCCCTCTGGCTAACTGACTGTCTCTCACTCATCCCCCTCTGGCTAACTGACTGTCTCTCTCTCTCTCTCCCTCTCTCTCGTCCCCATGTGGCTAACTGACTCTCTCTCTCTCTCATCCCCCTCTGGCTAACTGACTGTCTCTCTCTCTCTCTTTCATCCCCCTCTGGCTAACTGACTGGCTCTCTCTCCCTCTCGTCCCCCTCTGGCTAACTGACTGGCTCTCTCTCTCATCCCCCTCTGGCTAACTGACTGTCTCTCTCTCTCGTCCCCCTCTGGCTAACTGACTGTCTCTCTCTCTCTCTCTCGTCCCCCTCTGGCTAACTGACTGTCTCCCTCTCTCTCATCCCCCTCTGGCTAACTGACTGTCTCTGTCTCTCTCTCCCTCTCTCTCGTCCCCCTCTGGCTAACTGACTGTCTCTCTCACTCATCCCCCTCTGGCTAACTGACTGTCTCTCACTCATCCCCCTCTGGCTAACTGACTGTCTCTCTCTCTCTCTCTCTCTCTCTCGTCCCCCTCTGGCTAACTGACTGTCTCTCTCTCTCTCTCTCTCTCTCGTCCCCCTCTGGCTAACTGACTGTCTCTCTCGTCCCCCTCTGGCTAACTGACTGTCTCTCTCTCTCTCTCTCTCTCTCGTCCCCCTCTGGCTAACTGACTGTCTCTCTCTCTCTCTCTCGTCCCCCTCTGGCTAACTGACTGTCTCTCTCTCTCTCTCTCATCCCCCTCTGGCTAACTGACTGTCTCTCTCTCTCTCTCTCTCCTCCCCCTCTGGCTAACTGACTGTCTCGCTCTCTCTCTCTCGTCCCCCTCTGGCTAACTGACTGTCTCTCTCTCTCTCTCGTCCCCCTCTGGCTAACTGACTGGCTCTGTCTCGTCCCCATCTGACTGACACGGACTCCGTCTGTCCCAGTATTTTCCCTCAGTTTCATAATTAAACTACCTGATGCCCCAAAGCCTCGTCGGTTCCTTATGTCTGTCACTCCAGCTGTTCTCTACCTCACACAGTCAGTCAGTCAGTCAATGGGTCAGCTCTGAGTCATTCTAACAGAGACAGGAAGTGTGTGTGAGTTCACTGATACATTCCTGGGTCAGTGGACATTGTGTGTGTGTGTAAACTGCTACACTGGTGTCTTTCATTCCTGAGGTATCACAGACCATCTTTGTTTTGGTTTCTCTCTCACACACACACACACACACACACACTTTCTGTGTGACATCATGAAGTCTGGAACAGAAGCTGACAGAAAAAAAAAGAGCAGACACTCCCAAGTGGCGCAGCGGTCTGAGGCACTGCATCTCAGTACAAGAGGTGTCACTACAGACCCTGGTTCGAATCCAGGCTGTATCACAGCGGTCTGAGGCACTGCATCTCAGTACGAGAGGTGTCACTACAGACCCTGGTTCGAATCCAGGCTGTATCACAGCGGTCTGAGGCACTGCATCTCAGTACAAGAGGTGTCACTACAGACCCTGGTTCGAATCCAGGCTGTATCACAGCGGTCTGAGGCACTGCATCTCAGTACAAGAGATGTCACTACAGACCCTGGTTCGAATCCAGGCTGTATCACAGCGGTCTGAGGCACTGCATCTCAGTACAAGCGGTGTCACTACAGTCCCTGGATCGAACCTAGGCTGTATCACAGCGGTCTGAGGCACTGCATCTCAGTACAAGAGGTGTCACTACAGACCATGGTTCGAATCCAGGCTGTATCACAACTGGCCGTGATTGGGAGTCCCATAGGGCGGCGCACAATTGGCCCAGCGTCGTCCGGGTTTGGCCTGGGGGGGTAGGACATCATTGTAAATGAGAATTTGTTCTTAACTGACTTGCCTAGTTAAATAAAAAGGTTAAATAAATGTTAAAAATCCATGACTAAACATTATGACCTGTAAAAAAATCACAGCTGTTCTCAACCCATTTCACACAACACAACACGCCTCATTGTCTCTAGACTTCTCTTTTACCAGTAAGCTTCCCCACATACCCAATGGGCCCTGACCAAAAGTAGTGGTAGTCCTATAGGGAATAAGGTGGCATTGGGACACACCTCCTAGTTTTCCATGACATCTCAGATAATTCTGCTTTCAATGTTCATTATTATAGTGCCCCATTCAGGCAATGGTTACTGATGATTAGGGCTGTCCCTCAAGTAGATAATGGAACCTGTTCAATTTGGTTTACATAATGCAAAAACACAGTGTTGGAGAAGAAAGTAAAAGTGCAATATGTGCTTTGTAAGAAAGCTAACGTTTCAGTTTTTTTTTTGTACCTTTATTTAACTAGTCAGGTCAGTTAAGAACAAATTCTTATTTTCAATGACGGCCTAGGAACAGTGGGTTAACTGCCTGTTCAGGGGCAGAACGACAGATTTGTACCTTGTCAGCTCGGGGGTTTGAACTTGTCCAACGCTCTAACCACTAGGCTACCCTGCCGCCCCAGTTCTTTGCTCAGAACATGAGAACATATGAAAGCTGGTGGTTCCTTTTAACATGAGTCTTCAATATTCCCAGGTAAGAAGTTTTAGGTTGAGGTTATTATAGGAATTATAGGACTATTTCCCTCTATACCATGTATTTCATTAACCTTTGACTATTGGATGTTCTGATAGGCACTTTAGTCTTGCCAGTGTAACAGTATAGCTTCCGTCCCTCTCCTCGCTCCTCCCTGGGTTCGAACCAGCAACACAACGACAACAGCCACCATCGAAGCAGCGTTACCCATGCAGAGCAAGGGAAACAACCACCCCAAGGCTCAGAGCGAGTGAAGTTTGAAACGCTATTAGCGCGCGCTAACTAGCCATCCATTTCACTTCGGTTACACCAGCCTCATCTCGGAAGTTGATAGGTTTGAAGTCATAAACAGCACAATGCTTGACGCACAACGAAGAGCTGCTGGCAAAACGCATGAAAGTGCTGTTTGAATGAATGTTTACGGGCGTGCTTCTGCCTACCAACGCTCAGTCAGATACTTGTATGCTCAGTCAGATTATATGCAATATGCAACACAGGACACGCTAGATAATATCTAGTAATATCATCAACCATGTGTAGTTCACTAGTGATTATGATTGATAGTTTTTTAGAAGATAAGTTTAATGCTAGCTAGCAACTTACCTTGGCTTACTGCATTTGCGTAACAGGCAGTCTCCTTGTGGAGTGCAACGAGAGAGAGGCAGGTCGTTATTGCGTTGGACTAGTTAACTGAAAGGTTGCAAGACTGAATCCCCCGAGCTGACAAGGTGAAAATCTGTCTTTCTGCCCCTGAACGAGGCAGTTAACCCACCGTTCCTAAATAAGAATGTGTTCTTAACTGACTTGCCTAGTTAAATAAAGATTTGTACAAAAATAATAATAAAATAAAATCGCCGCCCAAAAATACAGATTTCCGATTGTGGTCAACCTCTAGTTAAAACACTCAGAAATACTATCAGATCTCCAGATGGGAAAATGTAAAGGTCTACAATTGCACCCAGGCCAGGTAGCCTTGGTCTACTTCTACGTGTAATCGGGGCCAGGTAGCCTTGGTCTACTTCTATGTGTAATCAGGGCCAGGTAGCCTTGGCCTACTTCTATGTGTAATCAGGGCCAGGTAGCCTTGGCCTACTTCTATGTGTAATCAGGGCCAGGTAGCCTTGGCCTACTTCTATGTGTAATCAGGGCCAGGTAGCCTTGGCCTACTTCTATGTGTAATCAGGGCCAGGTAGCCTTGGTCTACTTCTATGTGTAATCAGGGCCAGGTAGCCTTGGCCTACTTCTATGTGTAATCAGGGCCAGGTAGCCTTGGCCTACTTCTATGTGTAATCAGGGCCAGGTAGCCTTGGCCTACTTCTATGTGTAATCAGGGCCAGGTAGCCTTGGTCTACTTCTATGTGTAATCAGGGCCAGGTAGCATTGGCCTACTTCTATGTGTAATCAGGGCCAGGTAGCTTTGGCCTACTTCTATGTGTAATCAGGGCCAGGTAGCCTTGGCCTACTTCTGTGTAATCAGGGCCAGGTAGCCTGGGCCTACTTCTATGTGTAATCAGGGCCAGGTAGCCTTGGTCTACTTCTATGTGTAATCAGGGCCAGGTAGCCTTGGCCTACTTCTATGTGTAATCAGGGCCAGGTAGCCTTGGCCTACTTCTATGTGTAATCAGGGCCAGGTAGCCTTGGCCTACTTCTATGTGTAATCAGGGCCAGGTAGCCTTGGTCTACTTCTATGTGTAATCAGGGCCAGGTAGCCTTGGCCTACTTCTATGTGTAATCAGGGCCAGGTAGCCTTGACCTACTTCTATGTGTAATCAGGGCCAGGTAGCCTTGGCCTACTTCTGTGTAATCAGGGCCAGGTAGCCTTGGCCTACTTCTGTGTAATCAGGGCCAGGTAGCCTTGACCTACTTCTATGTGTAATCAGGGCCAGGTAGCCTTGGCCTACTTTTGTGTAATCAGGGCCAGGTAGCCTTGGCCTACTTCTGTGTAATCAGGGCCAGGTAGCCTTGGCCTACTTCTATGTGTAATCAGGGCCAGGTAGCCTTGGCCTACTATGTGTAATCAGGGCCAGGTAGCCTTGGCCTACTTCTATGTGTAATCAGGGCCAGGTAGCCTTGGCCTACTATGTGTAATCAGGGCCAGGTAGCCTTGGTCTACTTCTATGTGTAATAACTCGTAAAGGGAATGAAATAAACCTAAAATAAAACAATGATATAACTTTTTCCTCACAAGTGTAAGGAAATAACGTGTCCACTCCTACAACGGTAAGACTGTAATAACAATAATATGCTGAATGCTATTATATGCTAAACCAACAAACATTGTCGATGATAATTGGAAATGAACGGTAATTGTACTACTGGTGATACTGGTGTACCATTCCTGAGACCTCAGTAACGGGACAGGGCATTCCCGAGGCCTCAGTAACTGGACAGGGCATTCCCGAGACCTCAGTAACGGGACAGGGCATTCCCGAGGCCTCAGTAACTGGACATGGCATTCCCGAGGCCTCAGTAACTGGACAGGGCATTCCCGAGGCCTCAGTAACTGGACAGGGCATTCCCGAGGCCTCAGTAACTGGACAGGGCATTCCCGAGGCCTCAGTAACTGGACAGGGCATTCCCGAGGCCTCAGTAACTGGACAGGGCATTCCCGAGGCCTCAGTAACTGGACAGGGCATTCCCGAGGCCTCAGTAACTGGACAGGACATTCCCGAGACCTCAGTAACGGGACAGGGCATTCCCGAGGCCTCAGTAACTGGACAGGGCATTCCCGAGGCCTCAGTAACTGGACAGGGCATTCCCGAGGCCTCAGTAACTGGACAGGGCATTCCCGAGGCCTCAGTAACTGGACAGGGCATTCCCGAGACCTCAGTAACGGGACAGGGCATTCCCGAGGCCTCAGTAACTGGACAGGGCATTCCAGAGGCCTCAGTAACTGGACAGGGCATTCCCGAGGCCTCAGTAACGGGACAGGGCATTCCCGAGGCCTCAGTAACTGGACAGGGCATTCCCGAGACCTCAGTAACTGGACAGGGCATTCCAGAGGCCTCAGTAACTGGACAGGGCATTCCAGAGGCCTCAGTAACTGGACAGGGCATTCCCGAGACCTCAGTAACTGGACAGAGCATTCCCGAGGCCTCAGTAACTGGACAGGGCATTCCTGAGACCTCAGTAACGGGACAGGGCATTCCCGAGGCCTCAGTAACTGGACAGGGCATTCCCGAGGCCTCAGTAACTGGACAGGGCATTCCTGAGACCTCAGTAACGGGACAGGGCATTCCCGAGGCCTCAGTAACTGGACAGGGCATTCCCGAGGCCTCAGTAACTGGACAGGGCTTTCCCGAGACCTCAGTAACGGGACAGGGCATTCCCGAGGCCTCAGTAACTGGACAGGGCATTCCAGAGGCCTCAGTAACTGGTGTGAATCAGACAGGCGTGAATCAGACAGGCGTGAATCAGACAGGCGTGAATCAGACAGGCGTCTCGTGTGCCACAACATTTGCCACTGCTCGACTAAAAACAAATCCAATGGACCAGTCGACTAAATAGAGTCAGCCCTAATCCGTTTGTTTAGCTAGTAGTAGGGTCTGGGATTATGGTTCATTATTTAACTAATAGTAGGGGTTGGGATTATGGTTCAGTATTTAACTAGTAGTAAGGGCTGGGATTATGGTTCATTATTTAACTAATAGTAGGGTCTGGGATTATGGTTCATTATTTAACTAGTAGTAGGGGTTGGGATTATGGTTCATTATTTAACTAGTAGTATGGGTTGGGATTAGGATTCATTATTTAACTAGTAGTAGGGTTGGGATTAGGTTTCATTATTTAACTAGTAGTAAGGGTTGGGATTAGGTTTCATTATTTAACTAGTAGTAAGGGTTGGGATTATGGTTCATTATTTAACTAGTAGTAGGGTCTGGGATTATGGTTCATTATTTAACCAGTAGTAGGGGTTGGGATTAGGATTCATTATTTAACTAGTAGTAAGGGTTTGGATTAGGTTTCATTATTTAACTAGTAGTAAGGGTTGGGATTAGGTTTCATTATTTAACTAGTAGTAAGGGTTGGGATTAGGTTTCATTATTTAACTAGTAGTAAGGGTTGGGATTAGGTTTCATTATTTAACTAGTAGTAAGGGTTGGGATTAGGTTTCATTATTTAACTAGTAGTAAGGGTTGGGATTAGGATTCATTATTTAACTAGAAGTAAGGGTTGGGATTAGGATTCATTATTTAACTAGTAGTAAGGGTTGGGATTAGGATTCATTATTTAACTAGTAGTAAGGGTTGGGATTATGGTTAACTATTTAACTAGTAGTAGGGGTTGGGATTAGGTTTCATTATTTAACTAGTAGTAAGGGTTGAGATTATGGTTAATTATTTAACTAGTAGTAAGGGTTGGGATTAGGTTTCATTATTTAACTAGTAGTAAGGGTTGGGATTAGGATTCATTATTTAACTAGAAGTAAGGGTTGGGATTAGGATTCATTATTTAACTAGTAGTAAGGGTTGGGATTAGGATTCATTATTTAACTAGTAGTAAGGGTTGGGATTATGGTTAACTATTTAACTAGTAGTAGGGGTTGGGATTAGGTTTCATTATTTAACTAGTAGTAAGGGTTGAGATTATGGTTAATTATTTAACTAGTAGTAAGGGTTGGGATTAGGTTTCATTATTTAACTAGTAGTAAGGGTTGGGATTAGGTTTCATTATTTAACTAGTAGTAAGGGTTGGGATTAGGTTTCATTATTTAACTAGAAGTAAGGGTTGGGATTAGGATTCATTATTTAACTAGTAGTAAGGGTTGGGATTAGGTTTCATTATTTAACTAGTAGTAAGGGTTGGGATTAGGTTTCATTATTTAACTAGTAGTAAGGGTTGGGATTAGGTTTCATTATTTAACTAGTAGTAAGGGTTGGGATTAGGATTCATTATTTAACTAGAAGTAAGGGTTGGGATTAGGTTTCATTATTTAACTAGAAGTAAGGGTTGGGATTAGGTTTCATTATTTAACTAGTAGTAAGGGTTGGGATTATGGTTCGTTGGTTAGCTAGCTACATGTCTAAACAAAAGTCTCCACGTTGCCAGATGATGACCCATCAAGTTAGCCAGGTGTGTCTGGGGGTGATTACGACCTTCTATTGTATTTCATGAACATGAGTACATGTCTAGACAATCGTTACCCATCCATTTAGCTGGATGTGGCTGTTAGCATTTCCTTCACATGACACATCAATTTAGACAAGTCTGTCTGGGTAAACATCATCTAATAATTAAAAACTATTTATATCAGACACTTTCTGTTTGATGTTGATACGATACCAATACGCAGGTAACCATTTCCGTGTACCGTCCACACCTTACTGTGACTAAATACCTCTTGCCCCACTGTATACACACACATTGTATTCTAGTCAAGGCCATCCTATTTAACTATTACTGTATATATACACACACTATTCTATCCTACATACAGTGGGGCAAAAAAAAGTATTTAGTCAGCCACCAATTGTGCAAGTTCTCCCACTTAAAATTATGAGAGAGGCCTGTAATTTTCATCATAGGTGAAAATTACAGGCCTCATCTTTTTTAAGTGGGAGAACTTGCACAATTGGTGGCTGACTAAATACTTTTTTGCCCCACTGTATTCTACAGATATACTAAATATTATATCCACAGTGTCCATAACGTCTATACATCCAAACACACACATATACACATACACTACCGTTCAGAAGTTTGGGGTCACTTAGAAATGTCCTTGTTTTTTGAAAGAAAAGCACATTTTTTTGTCCATTAAAATAACATCAAATTGATCAGAGGTACAGTGTAGATATTGTTAATGTTATAAATGACTATTGTAGCTGGAAACAGGTGATTTTATAATGGAATATCTACATAGGCGTACAGAGGCCCATTATCAGCAACCATCACTCCTGTGTTCCAATGGCACGTTGTGTTAGCTAATCCAAGTTGATCAATTTAAAAGGCTAATTGATCATTAGAAAACCCTTTTGCAATTATGCTAGCACAGCTGAAAACTGTTGTCCTGATTAAAGAAGCAATTAAACTGGCCTTCTTTAGACTAGTTGAGTATCTGGAGGGTCAGCATTTGTGGGTTCGATTACAGGCTCAAAATGGCCAGAAACAAAGAACTTTCTTCTGAAACTTGTCAGTCTATTCTTGTTCTGGGAAATGATGGCTATTCCATGTGATAAATTGCCAAGAAACTGAAGATCTCGTACAACGCTGTGTACTACTCCCTTCACAGAACAGCACAAACTGGCTCTAACCAGATTGCTCGTTCTAATATTTTTACATTTCTTAATTCCATACTTTTAGATAACAATCTGTTAAATATGTGTACGCGACCAATACAATTGGATTTGATGTGACACTACCTTACTCGCTCTGTTTAGCACATGACCTCACATGCGAATCCTTAATGAGATGGGCGGGGCTAAAGCTTAAGAGGGTGTGAACGATGCCGAATAGGTGTAGACAGAAGAGCTCTCCAGTAGGTGTACCAAAACATTCAAAGACCATTATCTCAAAAGTGGGGTGACAAGTTTATCAACTTCCAAAGCAGAACTACTTTCCCATTGTTCCTCATCTGTAGTGTTTGATATATCATTTTATAGCTCTGAGTCTCTAACTTTTATTTCATGTAAAAAAAAAAAAACGAATAGCAACATTTGCTACATACGACCGAATTGAGGTGGTTGGTCTCTCTCTCTCACACACACACACACACACACACACACACACACACCATCTTGAGCAGCTGCTGCTGCTACTACTCGGTTCTTTGTTTTACTCATATTATTACTTTACCCTGCCTTCATGTACATATCTACCTCAAATACCTTATTATTATCTATCCTGATGCCTAGTCACTTTACCCTGCCTTCATGTACATACAGTGCCTTGCGAAAGTATTCGGCCCCCTTGAACTTTGCGACCTTTTGCCACATTTCAGGCTTCAAACATAAAGATATAAAACTGTATTTTTTTGTGAAGAATCAACAACAAGTGGGACACAATCATGAAGTGGAACGACATTTATTGGATATTTCAAACTTTTTTAACAAATCAAAAACTGAAAAATTGGGCGTGCAAAATTATTCAGCCCCTTTACTTTCAGTGCAGCAAACTCTCTCCAGAAGTTCAGTGAGGATCTCTGAATGATCCAATGTTGACCTAAATGACTAATGATGATAAATACAATCCACCTGTGTGTAATCAAGTCTCCGTATAAATGCACCTGCACTGTGATAGTCTCAGAGGTCCGTTAAAAGCGCAGAGAGCATCATGAAGAACAAGGAACACACCAGGCAGGTCCGAGATACTGTTGTGAAGAGGTTTAAAGCCGGATTTGGATACAAAAAGATTTCCCAAGCTTTAAACATCCCAAGGAGCACTGTGCAAGCGATAATATTGAAATGGAAGGAGTATCAGACCACTGCAAATCTACCAAGACCTGGCCGTCCCTCTAAACTTTCAGCTCATACAAGGAGAAGACTGATCAGAGATGCAGCCAAGAGGCCCATGATCACTCTGGATGAACTGCAGAGATCTACAGCTGAGGTGGGAGACTCTGTCCATAGGACAACAATCAGTCGTATATTGCACAAATCTGGCCTTTATGGAAGAGTGGCAAGAAGAAAGCCATTTCTTAAAGATATCCATAAAAGTGTCGTTTAAAGTTTGCCACAAGCCACCTGGGAGACACACCAAACATGTGGAAGAAGGTGCTCTGGTCAGATGAAACCAAAATGGAACTTTTTGGCAACAATGCAAAACGTTATGTTTGGCATAAAAGCAACACAGCTCATCACCCTGAACACACCATCCCCACTGTCAAACATGGTGGTGGCAGCATCATGGTTTGGGCCTGCTTTTCTTCAGCAGGGACAGGGAAGATGGTTCAAATTGATGGGAAGATGGATTGAGCCAAATACAGGACCATTCTGGAAGAAAACCTGATGGAGTCTGCAAAAGACCTGAGACTGGGACGGAGATTTGTCTTCCAACAAGACAATGATCCAAAACATAAAGCAAAATCTACAATGGAATGGTTCAAAAATAAACATATCCAGGTGTTAGAATGGCCAAGTCAAAGTCCAGACCTGAATCCAATCGAGAATCTGTGGAAAGAACTGAAAACTGCCGTTCACAAATGCTCTCCATCCAACCTCACTGAGCTCGAGCTGTTTTGCAAGGAGGAATGGGAAAAAATGTCAGTCTCTCGATGTGCAAAACTGATAGAGACATACCCCAAGCGACTTACAGCTGTAATCGCAGCAAAAGGTGGCGTGACAAAGTATTAACTTAAGGGGGCTGAATAATTTTGCACGCCCAATTTTTCAGTTTTTGATTTGTTAAAAAAGTTTGAAATATCCAATAAATGTCGTTCCACTTCATGATTGTGTCCCACTTGTTGTTGATTCTTCACAAAAAAATACAGTTTTATATCTTTATGTTTGAAGCCTGAAATGTGGCAAAAGGTCGCAAAGTTCAAGGGGGCCGAATACTTTCGCAAGGCACTGTATCTACCTCAAATACCTTATTAGTATCTATCCTGATGCCTAGTCACTTTACCCTGCCTTCATGTACATATCTACCTCAAATACCTTATTATTATCTATCCTGATGCATAGTCACTTTACCTTCATGTACATATCTACCTCAAATACCTTATTATTATCTATCCTGATGCCTAGTCACTTTACCTTCATGTACATATCTACCTCTAATACCTTATTATTATCTATCCTGATGCCTAGTCACTTTACCTTCATGTACATATCTACCTCTAATACCTTATTATTATCTATCCTGATGCCTAGTCACTTTACCTTCATGTACATATCTACCTCTAATACCTTATTATTATCTATCCTGATGCCTAGTCACTTTACCTTCATGTACATATCTACCTCTAATACCTTATTATTATCTATCCTGATGCCTAGTCACTTTACCTTCATGTACATATCTACCTCTAATACCTTATTATTATCTATCCTGATGCCTAGTCACTTTACCTTCATGTACATATCTACCTCTAATACCTTATTATTATCTATCCTGATGCCTAGTCACTTTACCTTCATGTACATATCTACCTCTAATACCTTATTATTATCTATCCTGATGCCTAGTCACTTTACCTTCATGTACATATCTACCTCTAATACCTTATTATTATCTATCCTGATGCCTAGTCACTTTACCTTCATGTACATATCTACCTCTAATACCTTATTATTATCTATCCTGATGCCTAGTCACTTTACCCTGCCTTCATGTACATATCTACCTCAAATACCTTATTATTATCTATCCTGATGTCTAGTCACTTTACCCTGCCTTCATGTACATATCTACCTCAAATACCTTATTATTATCTATCCTGATGCCTAGTCACTTTACCTTCATGTACATATCTACCTCTAATACCTTATTATTATCTATCCTGATGCCTAGTCACTTTACCTTCATGTACATATCTACCTCTAATACCTTATTATTATCTATCCTGATGCCTAGTCACTTTACCTTCATGTACATATCTACCTCAAATACCTTATTATTATCTATCCTGATGCCTAGTCATTTTACCCTGCCTTCATGTACATATCTACCTCTAATACCTTATTATTATCTATCCTGATGCCTAGTCACTTTACCCTGCCTTCATGTACATATCTACCTCAAATACCTTATTATTATCTATCCTGATGCCTAGTCACTTTACCTTCATGTACATATCTACCTCGAATACCTTATTATTCTCTATCCTGATGCCTAGTCACTTTACCTTCATGTACATATCTACCTCTAATACCTTAATATTATCTATCCTGATGCCTAGTCACTTTACCTTCATGTACATATCTACCTCTAATACCTTATTATTATCTATCCTGATGCCTAGTCACTTTACCCTGCCTTCATGTACATATCTACCTCTAATACCTTATTATTATCTATCCTGATGCCTAGTCATTTTACCTTCATGTACATATCTACCTCAAATACCTTATTATTATCTATCCTGATGCCTAGTCACTTTACCCTGCCTTCATGTACATATCTACCTCTAATACCTTATTATTATCTATCCTGATGCCTAGTCACTTTACCTTCATGTACATATCTACCTCAAATACCTTATTATTATCTATCCTGATGCCTAGTCACTTTATCCTGCCTTCATGTACATATCTACCTCAAATACCTTATTATTATCTATCCTGATGCCTAGTCACTTTACCCTGCCTTCATGTACATATCTACCTCTAATACCTTATTATTACAGTATCTATTATTTATCTAATTCAACTCTGCATCGTCAGGAAGGGCTTTTAAACAAGCATTTCACAGAGAAGTCTACACTTGTTGTTTTCGGTCCATCATCATGTGATAAATACATGTGTATTTGATACGCGCACTAAACATAAATATTGACCGCAACGGGGGAGGGGGGAGGGACATGGGTTTAGAAAAACAAACAATGGCCTCCCGGGTGGCGCAGTGTTTAAGGGCGCTGTACTGCACCGCCAGCTGTGCCATCAGAGACTCTGGGTTCGCGCCCAGGCTCTGTCGTAACCGGCCGCGACCGGGAGGTCCGTGGGGCGACGCAAAATTGGCGTCGTCCGGGTTAGGGAGGGTTTGGTCGTTAGGGGTGTTCTTGTCTCATCGCGCACCAGTGACTCCTGTGGCGGGCTGGGCGCAGTGCATGCTAACCAAGGTCGCCAGGTGCACGGTGTTTCCTCAGACACATTGGTGCGGCTGGCTTCCGGGTTGGATGCGCGCTGTGTTAAGAAGCAGTGAGGCTTGGTTGGGTTGTGTATCGGAGGACGCATGACTTTCAACCTTCGTCTCTCCCGAGCCCGTACGGGAGTTGTAGCGACGAGATAAGATAGTACTTACTAAAAACAATTGGATACCACGAAATTGGGGAGAAAAAGGGCTAAAAAAAGAAAAACAAACTATGTTTATTCCCCTGTGCCAACGTCACACACAGTGGAAATGTGAATGGTTTATTATGAGAGAAAATAAACTGCCTCAGCAAAAAGGTTCAATTCTATTACACAGCCAAACCCTTTAGTAGTTATTTATTTAGTATTAATTATTTTAGCACAGCTGAAAACTGTTGTCCTGATTAAAGAAGCAATACAACTGCCCTTCTTTACACTAGTTAGGTATATGGAGCATCACCATACTCAAAATGGCCAGAAACAAAGAACTTGCAAGCCAGCCAGCCTCTCTCCAACCAGTCTACGGTCTGTCTTTCTCTCTCCTTAGCCAGTCTTCTCTCTCTCCCTAGCCAGTCTTCTCTCTCTCTCTCTAGCCAGTCTTCCCTCTCTCTCTCTAGCCAGTCTTCTCTCTCTCTCTCTCTCTAGCCAGTCTTCTCTCTCTCTCTCTCTCTAGCCAGTCTTCTCTCTCTCTAGCCAGTCTTCTCTCTCTCTCTCTCTAGCCAGTCTTCTCTCTCTCTCTCTCTAGCCAGTCTTCTCTCTCTCTCTCTCTAGCCAGTCTTCTCTCTCTCTCTCTCTAGCCAGTCTTCTCTCTCTCTCTCTCTAGCCAGTCTTCTCTCTCTCTCTCTCTCTAGCCAGTCTTCTCTCTCTCTCTCTCTCTAGCCAGTCCTCTCTCTCTCTCTCTCTCTCTAGCCAGTCTTCTCTCTCTCTCTCTCTCTAGCCAGTCTTCTCTCTCTCTCTCTCTCTAGCCAGTCTTCTCTCTCTCTCTCTAGCCAGTCTTCTCTCTCTCTCTCTCTAGCCAGTCTTCTCTCTCTCTCTCTCTCTCTAGCCAGTCTTCTCTCTCTCTCTCTCTAGCCAGTCTTCTCTCTCTCTCTCTCTCTCTAGCCAGTCTTCTCTCTCTCTCTCTCTCTAGCCAGTCTTCTCTCTCTCTCTCTCTCTAGCCAGTCTCTCTCTCTCTCTCTATAGTATAGGCTGACTAGAGACTGGCTAGTATAGGCTGATATATGTTGTGATATAGTATGTTATTATAATGATACTTATGTTTAGTGAGCCTATTCCTGAGCACACCAATGTTGTTCTACTTTCAAATAAAATACCATCTTTCAGTTAACTCATTAGTGGACCTCAGGGGGCTCTTAACATTATCGATGTGATTAGATCCATACAGTTACTGTACCACCAACTGAATGTTGCTCTACCTGAGTCCCCACATGTGCATTTTACCAGTAGTCCTATGGTCTGATGTGTCTGTGGACAGGCAAAGTACCCTTGTTTGGGAAGCGCTGCCCTATTCCCTCGAGCACTACTTTTGACCGTAGCCCTCATAAGTATCAAGTCAAAAGTAGTGGACAACATGGTGCCATTTGCGATATCTAATATTTGTGTTATTTATTTTCGGCATCTCACCTCACAGTTGTAAAGAGCCGTTAGCTGGTCGATTATCCATTCTTCCAGGTTTAGTCTCTTTCTTAGTTCTTTCCGGTCATATTTGACGGTTACTCGCCCTTGCTTCCGAACAGGTATCTCCGGTTCTTCGGTTGAACCGGCGGCTACCGTCTGGAAATATACCCGGGGTTGAGGGCTCGTCTCTGGGCTGGTAACCGCAGCCATGGTCGGTCGGCTGAAGGAAATGCTGAAAGTTGTGGTGGTAGAGCGAGTTTCAGACGCGTTGTTTCGGGTATTGTTCGCGCTAAACAGCCGTGATTCTCATAAGAAGAAGCTATTCAATTCAAGTATATTACTGAGATTGTTCCTTTCTTGCAAAAAAAAAGAGCAAGGCATTAGGTTCACTTCGTGGTTTCCAAATCAAATTGACCTAAAAAAATATATATATTTTTTAAAGGCTATAATGAGTTATTTACGGTATTAGAATACAGCGTACAAAAGGTTTAGGACAAATCAGCAGTAGCATCTAACACTTATTGTAAATACAAAGACAAGCTCTTCGGTGCCGTCTCTCTCCTCTCTCTGTCCTCGTGTTGTTGCAACGTAAAAGCGGTTGACTTTTCCTTGATCTACGGAAAACCTAACGTCACGTAGACAAACAAAAAAAATGGTCTATTCCTGAATTCTTTACTATTCCCTCCTCTCTTCTGCCTTCCCGTCCTCCGTCTCTCTCTTTCTTCAGTGTCTTCTCTCTGAACGCAACGCCTCTTCTTTTTCTTTAACTTTTCTATGGCGAATCACAACCAACTGACAGGTGCACACACCGCCACCTACTGTACAGGAATGTGACGACGGTCACGACCTGCATACCACTATATTCTCTTAATGAACTAACCCTGAGTTTCTAATAAAATACAATATTTCCCTACAAACCTCAGTACTTCCACCCCCCAACTCAAAATACCACCCCGTTCCCATCTACCCTCTCTGACACTGTCAAACAACCTCTTCCTTTCTACAGCATACATTATTTTATTTTTTTACCTTTATTTTACTAGGCAAGTCAGTTAAGAACAAATTCTTATTTTCAAAGACGGCCTAGGAACAGTGGGTTAACTGCCTGTTCAAAGGGCAGAACGACAGATTCGTACCTTGTCAGCTCAGGGGTTTGACCTTGGAACCTTCCGGTTACTAGTCCAACGCTCTAACCACTAAGCTACCTTCCGGTTACTAGTCCAACGCTCTAACCATTAGGCTACCTTCCGGTTACTAGTCCAACGCTCTAACCATTAGGCTACCTTCCGGTTACTAGTCCAACGCTCTAACCATTAGGCTACCTTCCGGTTACTAGTCCAACGCTCTAACCACTAGGCTACCTTCCGGTTACTAGTCCAACGCTCTAACCATTAGGCTACCTTCCGGTTACTAGTCCAACGCTCTAACCACTAGGCTACCTTCCGGTTACTAGTCCAACGCTCTAACCACTAGGCTACCTTCCGGTTACTAGTCCAACGCTCTAACCACTAGGCTACCTTCCGGTTACTAGTCCAACGCTCTAACCATTAGGCTACCTTCCGGTTACTAGTCCAACGCTCTAACCATTAGGCTACTTTCCGGTTACTAGTCCAACGCTCTAACCATTAGGCTACCTTCCGGTTACTAGTCCAACGCTCTAACCACTAGGCTACCTTCCGGTTACTAGTCCAACGCTCTAACCATTAGGCTACCTTCAGGTTACTAGTCCAACGCTCTAACCATTAGGCTACCTTCCGGTTACTAGTCCAACGCTCTAACCATTAGGCTACCTTCCGGTTACTAGTCCAACGCTCTAACCATTAGGCTACCTTCCGGTTACTAGTCCAACGCTCTAACCACTAGGCTACCTTCCGGTTACTAGTCCAACGCTCTAACCATTAGGCTACCCTGCCTAGTGGTTACAGTCTACAAAATACACTGAACAATAATATAAAATGCAACATGTAAAGTGTTGGTCCCATGTTTCTTGATCTGAAATAAAAGATCCCAGAAATGTTCCAAATGCACAAAAAGTGTATTTCTTTACAACTTTTATTTGTGCATAAATGTGTTTATATCCCAGTTAGTGAGCATTTCTCCTTTGCCAAGATAATCCATCCACCTGACAGGTGTGGCATATCAAGAAGCTGATTAAAAGAGCATGATCAGTACACAGGTGCACCTTGTGCTGGGGACAATAAAAGGCCGCTCTAAAATGTGCCGTTTTGTCACACAACACAATGCCACAGATGTCTCAAGTTTAGAGGGAGCCATCAATTGGCATGCTGACTGCAGGAATGTCCAACAGAGCTGTTGCCAGAGAATGTAATGTTCATTTCTCTCCAACGTCATTTTAGAGAATTTGGCAGTACATCCAACTGGCTTCACAATCGCAAACCGCGTGTATGGTGACATCTGGGTGAGCGGTTTACTGATGTCAACGTTGTGAACAGAGAGCACCGTGATAGCTGTGGGGTTATGGTATGGTGCAGGCATTAGTTACGGACAATGAACACAATTGCATTTTATCGATGGCCATTTAAATGCACAAAAAAATATTGTGAAGTCCTTTCTTACTGACCAACAGATGCATATCTGTGTTACCAGTCATGTGAAATCCATAGATTATTTGAACTAAATATATTTATTTCAATTGACTGATTGTTCTCATCAACTCCTTGTTTATCTATCCGTTTTCAAAGATCAATTCAATCCCGAATCTCATCCTACACAACATAACCTCCTCCATTCTGTTCCCATTATATGACACTATCTCCCGTACAGATTTCCTGGCACTATAAAAATGTTTTTACCAGCAATCCAACAATTATCACAACCATTTCTGTTGAATATAAATCTAAATCATTTGTTAGTATCTCGCATAGATTAACATCGAACTCAGGAATAAATCACTCTCTCTCTCTGTCTCTCTGTGTCTCTCTCTCTGTCTCTCTGTGTCTCTCTCTCTGTCTCTCTGTGTCTCTCTCTCTGTCTCTCTGTGTCTCTCTCTCTGTCTCTCTGTGTCTCTCTCTCTGTGTCTCTCTCTCCTCTCTGTCTCTCTCTCTCTCTCTCTCTCTCTCCTCTCTCTGTGTCTCTCTCTCTCTCTCTCCTCTCTCTCTGTCTCTCTCTCTCTCTCTCTCTCTGTGTATTGCCACCACCTACTGGGTGAGGTAAAAACTGAGATACTTTAACAAAAAACATTTCTAAAATAAATAACACACTCATATTATTTAAATAAATCAATAAATAATCATAAAATGCAATGTACTCCTTCACTTAGTAAAATGTAGTCAGATCCCCACAGGCTCTGGGGCCTGAGAGCATCTTCAGACTGCAACATGAAATCCAGGAGATTCACAGTGATTTCCAGTTTACTAAAAATGTTTTGTTGTTGTTAGTTTGTCCTGTACAATGAATCACCTGCACAATAAACACACACACACACACACACACACACACACACAAAATTCTACCTTTTTCATGATTAGTGTTTTCAGGATTTCTCAACTGACTGACAGATTGTTGGACATCTTCTGCCATACTGTCACGCCCTGGCCTTAGTTATCTTTGTTTTCTTTATTATTTTGGTTAGGTCAGAGTGTGACATGGGGGATTTGTGTTTTTGCTGGTCTAGGGGTTTTGTATGTTTATGGGGTGTTACCTAGTCTATGGGTTTATGTAAGTCTATAGTTGCCTAGATTGGTTCTCAATTAGAGGCAGCTGTCTGTCGTTGTCTCTGATTGGGAACCATATTTAGGCAGCCATGTTCTTTGGGTATTTTGTGGGTGATTGTTTCCTGTCTTTGTGTCATTGCACCAGATAGGGCTGTGTCGGGTTTTTGTAATTAGTCTGTTCTCTCCATAGTAGACTAGTCTGTTCTCTCCATAGTAGACTAGTCTGTTCTCTCCAGACTAGTCTGTTCTCTCCATAGTAGACTAGTCTGTTCTCTCCATAGTAGACTAGTCTGTTCTCTCCATAGTAGACTAGTCTTCTCTCCAGACTAGTCTGTTCTCTCCAGACTAGTCTGTTCTCTCCAGACTAGTCTGTACTCTCCATAGTAGACTAGTCTGTTCTCTCCATAGTAGACTAGTCTGTTCTCTCCATAGTAGACTAGTCTGTTCTCTCCAGACTAGTCTGTTCTCTCCAGACTAGTCTGTTCTCTCCAGACTAGTCTGTTCTCTCCATAGTAGACTAGTCTGTTCTCTCCATAGTAGACTACATTGAGATCAAATACAGAGTACGTCCAAATGATCTCTCTCAGGAAACAGGAAACTAAAATATTGTCTCTGTTGACAGCGCGCGGGCATTTGTTCTATGTGTGTTTGACACAGAGGTCACATTTTCCCTGGGGTAGGCCACCGTTTATTTTAACAACGGGAATAGATACCCTGGCAAGTTAAAACAAAACATTTAATTAACACGTGTGTGTGTGTGTGTGTGTGTGTGTGTGTGTGTGAGAGAGAGAGAGAGAGAGAGTGGGTGAGAGAGTGGGTGTCCAATCCAAGCAAACTATCGGAATAATTGTGTGTGTGTGTATGAAGGTGGGCTGCACAACACACACACTACAGCCCACCTTCATACACACACACACACACACACACACACTACAGCCCACCTTCACACACGCACACACACACACACACACACACACCACCTTCATAGTACCAAGACATGAAGCCTGAATAATTCAATAAGTATGTCTGAATCTTACAGTCTAATAACCCCAGACAGCAAGCCTTATTTAAACGACGACTGACACACACACACACACACACACACACACACACACACACACACACACACACACACACACACACACACACACACACACACACACACACACACACACACACACACACACACACACACACACACACACACACACACTACAGCCCACCTTCACACACACACACTACAGCCCACCTTCACACACACACACACACACACACACACACACATGTGGGGGTCAGTTTAACACTAACATGTAATATTAATGATAGACTTGTAGGGAGCGTGAAATTGGGGGAAGGACAGACTCTGTGTGTGTGTGTGTGTGTGTGTGTGTGTGTGTGTGTGTGTGTGTGTGTGTGTGTGTGTGTGTGTATGAAGGTGGGGGAAGGACAGACTCTGTGTGTGTTTGTGTGTGTGTGTAATATTGTATAGAATAATGATATTCAGTCGACTCCCGATTTTAATCATCGATTCTCCCAGATCATCCTATACTGATGATAACCACCGTTTTGTCGACATGTAGTCGTCGTTTGCTTTTACTACTGGTCTGTAGGCTGCCTTGCACAGTAAACCTCCATCCAGCTGGGGGCGCTGCTGACCCCTCACTAGAACCATTGAGTTTTCTAAAAATGATTTCACTACAACACGGAAGTAGGATTGGAGATGAGTTTGTTGGTTTTGCATTCCTTTTGTGGAGTAAAGAAAGACATATCGACTGAACTAAATAGGCTGCCCAAACACCAAGTCCACTGAAAATGTCTAAACTACAGTTGTTGAGTTTGTTTTTAAATGATCGTTTAACGCCGGCTGATGTGGATATCTTTGAAGCTGTTGAGAAAACGGTAGTGAAATACCAGGAGGAAAATGCTCTGCTACGGAGACTGCTGCGGATCACACCGGAGATAAAACTATGTAGAACAGGTTTGTAAACGTATTAAATTATACATATAGCTAGCCATAGTTCTACTCAATTAATTAAACTTGTAAGAGATCACCATTTCAACAATTTTAAGAATGATTATTTGTAATTTGTTTTAATGTTACCGTTGTCTTTGTCACGAAAAGCTGATTGAAATAACGTACAGTTGCTATCTGCACTCGGTTACGTCTAAGGGGAGCTAAGAGCCTATTTATACTTGTCTCGAAAATGTGGTCTCGACCCCTCCAGAGACACACACAGGCCACATTTTTTTTTTTTTGTTCACATCTGTTGTCTAGTTTGTCTCTTTTTAAAATAGCTTTATTGTTATATTGTAAACGCAATAAAGTAGATTTTGTCCTTCAGGAAACTAATTCCTGTGAAAGTGACTTGCAATTTTGGAAGTCACAATGGGGAGGCAGAATCCACATTTTCACAAGTTTAAAGGCGACATTCTAGAATCCACACCTTCACAAGTTTTTAAAGGTGACATTCTAGAATCCACATCTTCACAAGTTTAAAGGCGACATTCTAGAATCCACATCTTCACAAGTTTAAAGGGGACATTCTAGAATCCACATCTTCACAAGTTTAAAGGCGACATTCTAGAATCCAGATCTTCACAAGTTTTTAAAGGGGACATTCTAGAATCCACATCTTCACAAGTTTTTAAAGGGGACATTCTAGAATCCACATCTTCACAAGTTTTTAAAGGGGACATTCTAGAATCCACATCTTCACAAGTTTAAAGGCGACATTCTAGAATCCACATCTTCACGGGATGGGAGCTGGGTCATAGTAACTGTTAAACTTGACAATGATATTTTCATCATCTGTAATGTGTATGGACACATGCTTCATATAAGACTCCTTTTTGCCCAACTTCCTAGACAATGAGAGGGTTTACTCAAAACAAATACTCAGAGGCTTTTCTAATTCTCTCAGGAAACACCTGAATGACTCTGCTGATCGTTTTCCACCTAGAACGAGTCAAAGCTTTCAAAATAGCAATATCGTCACAACATTATGCTATAATCTCTCTGTTGTTGATGCCTGGTATTATTTGAATCCGGATGCAAAGGGTTTATACCTGGACCAACAAAACTATGTCATGAAAATCTAGAATAGATGTAATCCTAATCTCCCTCGTTTTGTTACAAATGTAGATCATCTGTTGGCTCCCTTTTCTGATCCTCATTTGATTTCTCTGAATTTAAAAGCTACTAAAAGAAATCTAACTGTATTCAAGGACATTGGACATTTAAACAACACACTTCGTAAAGATCCTATTTTCATTGGAAACATCAAATCGTTAGCCAAAGATTTTTTTTGATTTGGGTCCAGGAAGTAGAATTCTTCAAATATAAAGTCAGAGTTGTAGCCATTAAATGTCCCAAATAGCTGAAGCACCTGAAGAATCTTAGAGGAAAACGTTTTTTGATGAGCTTGACAGATTATCTTTCTGTAGAAAACTATCTCAAGAAGAAGCGTCTGTATCTAAATCTTTACAACTAGGATTAGACCAGTTTTACACAGATCTGTCAAAGATCAAGAGCAAAATGGCTTGAAGAGGGGGAAATAAACAGAGGTTAATTTCTTTGCACTTGAAAAGAGAAACTACAAAATTCAAATCTATAACAGCACTCAAAATGAATGAGGTTTTATGCAAAGATCCCATTACAATATCAACAGTTGTCAATTCCTTTTACGAAAACCTTTACAACTCACCATTTCAGGAAGATGGTTGTGAAAGCTACATTTGCCACATTCAGAATGATATCCCTGTTATTGAGGATGGATTTCCACTCAGTTTGCGATTCACCTCTGTCAATTGAAGAAATTAGAGAGGCTCTGAATTCAATGAAAAAAAGAAGGGAAATCTCCTGGCCCTGATGGCCTGTCAGTTGAATTCTATAGACAGTTTTGGAAGTTACTAGAACACTATTTTTTATGTTTCAAGATTGCATTGAAAAAGGTGAAATGGTCTCCACTATGAAACAGGGCCTTATTTCATTGATTCCTGAAACCCGATAAAGACCTTTCTCTCATTGACAATTGGAGATCAATTACTTTATTAAATGTTGATTGCTCTGGTTTACGCCAAAAGATTAAAGAAAGGAATTAGATACCATTATAAATGAGACTCAAACAGGGTTTATGACGGGCCGTCACATCAGCTCTAACATTCGTTTAGTCTTGGACCGTCGAGACTCCGATGCGGTTGTCTTATTTCTGGACTTCTGTAAAACCTTTGACACAATCGAACATGAATTTCTCTTTCAGTCTCAAACTTTTTTTGGTTTCGGTAAAAAAAAAAGTCAGTCATTCACATGTTTTAAAATATATATATATAAATAGTTCTGTGTTACTAAACCTTAATACATCTAAAAGATTCACTATAAATAGTGCACGACAGGGATGCCCAATTTTGCCCTTTTTATTAAATTTTGGTTGGACTTCTATCTCTAGATATTCTGAATAATGCAAATCTGCTTAAACATTTTTAACAAAGAAATCAACATTTCCCAACTAGCTGATGATACTTTACCCTTTAAGAGATGAAGACCAGGTCTCCCAACTGGCTGATGATACTTTACCCTTTAAGAGATGAAGACCAGGTCTCCCAACTGGCTGATGATACTTTACCCTTTAAGAGATGAAGACCAGGTCTCCCAACTGGCTGATGATACTTTACCCTTTAAGAGATGAAGACCAGGTCGCCCGTAGCCTTAATGCTATAACTGCATTCTCTATTGCATCAGGATTAAAAAGAATAACAGTGATGTTCGGTAAAGTTGGATGTTTGTAAACAGAATGAGAGTAATGATGTGATCTACTTCAAAGAGGTCCAGCCAACCCTTCTGGTAAAGAATAACAGAGATGTTCGGTGAAGTTTGTGGAGCAGTGCTTTGTAAACAGTAATGATGTGATCTACGAGAGAGGAGTAATAAAACTGTGTCCTGTGATGAAACGATAAGGCGCTATGACCAACCTCATCCAGGGGTTTAAGAGTAGAGGCAGCTGCACTTTGATAAATAGTATCATCATAATCAACAACGGGTAGAAAGGTTGATTGGACAATCTGCTTCCTGCTGACTAGAGAGAAACACGATCTGTTTCTGGAAAACAAGAAAGACCATTAACGAGCTCGTTCATATGTTTTTTGTTTTAAACGATAAATCGTTATCAATCGAAATAGAACCATCCGATGTGTAAAGATGTTATCCGTCTGAGACAATAATACCAGAACTGGAAAACAACATCTATGTATTTAGTTTTATATTAATTTATATATTAATTATGAATTTTAAATCAGTAAGGGCTTCCTGCACAACTGCAAAATCAGACTGTAACCTTGTCTCAGCCAGGTCAGCAGGGGGGTAATCAGACTGTAGCTTTGTCTCAGACAGGTCAGCAGGGGGGTAATCAGACTGTAGCCTTGTCTCAGCCAGGTGGGCAGGGGGGTAATCAGACTGTAGCTTTGTCTCAGCCAGGTGGGCAGGGGGTAATCAGACTGTAGCTTTGTCTCAGCCAGGTCAGCAGGGGGGTAATCAGACTGTAGCTTTGTCTCAGCCAGGTGGGCAGGGGGGTAATCAGACTGTAGCTTTGTCTCAGCCAGGTCAGCAGGGGGGTAATCAGACTGTAGCTTTGTCTCAGCCAGGTCAGCAGGGGGGTAATCAGACTGTAGCCTTGTCTCAGCCAGGTCAGCAGGGGGTAATCAGACTGTAGCCTTGTCTCAGCCAGGTCAGCAGGGGGGTAATCAGACTGTAGCCTTGTCTCAGCCAGGTCAGCAGGGGGGTAATCAGACTGTAGCCTTGTCTCAGCCAGGTCAGCAGGGGGTAATCAGACTGTAGCCTTGTCTCAGCCAGGTCAGCAGGGGGGTAATCAGACTGTAGCTTTGTCTATACCCCATAATGACATCACAATACCCCATAATGACATCACAACACCCCATAATGACATCACAATACCCCATAATGACAAAGCAAAAACAGGACCTCAAGACTGGTTGAGAGAATGCCAAGAGTGTGTAAAGCTCTCAAGGCGAAGGGTGGTTACTTTGAAGAATCTGAAATATATTTAGATTTATTTTAACACTTGTTTTTGGTTACTCCATGACTCCATATGTGTTATTTCATAGTTTTGATGATTATTGTACAATGTAGAACATAGTAAACAATGAAGACAAGGTGTTGAAAGAGCAGGTGTTGACTGGTACTGTATGTAAATAAAGTATTTCCGTTTCATTTTTTGCACAAATTTCTAAAAACCTGTTTTCGCTTTGTCATTATGGGTTATTGTGTGTAGATTGCTGAGGTTTTAGTTAAAAAAAAAATATATATATTGTTGAATAAGGCTGTAATGTATACTTCCCGAAAGCACTGTAGATCAGAGATCTATAATTGAAGTGTTCTATTTAATTTTGTAGTATATAAATGACCTCTGCTCCTCCTCTCCTTCCCTCCAGACTCCCTGCAGCTCTCTGTCTCTGAAGAGGAGGTTCCCCCTGAGCAGGAGTGGAGCCCCAGTCTGGGACAGAAGGACCCAGAGACCAAACAGATTAAAGAGGAAGAGGAGGAAGTCAGGACCAGTCAGGAGGAAGAGCAGCTTCAAGGGCTCTTTGATACCAAAGACTCCATATTCACTCCTTCCTGTGTGAAAAGTGAATGTGATCAGATGGACCCATGTCAAGAAGCCGTACTAGCTGAACACCCAACTCTCAGTCCACTGAAAACGTCTAAACTACAGTTGTTGAGTGTGTTGTTAAATGAATGTTTAACGGCGTCTGCTGCTGTGGAGATTTTTGGTGCGATTGAGGAAACAGTAGCAGAGTACCAGGAGGAGAATGATCTGCTACGGAGACTGCTGGGGAGGACACCAGAGATACAACTATGTCGAATAGGTTAGTACGTAGTACGGTCTGTGTTTAAGGGTTGTGTTTAAGGGTTGTGTTTAAAGCCTGTGTTTAAGGGCTGTGTCGCTCATACACATCCATGCCATAAAATCATGTTTACAATGTATTTTTTAAATCATAGAGATCTGTAATTCACCTGTATGATTTGTTCTATTTAATTATGTGGTTTATAGATGACCTCTGCTCCTCCTCTCCTTCCCTCCAGACTCCCTGCAGATCTCTGTCTCTGAAGAGGAGGTTCCCCCTGAGCAGGAGTGGAGCCCCAGTCTGGGACAGAAGGACCCAGAGACCAAACAGATTAAAGAGGAACAGAAGGAAGTCAGGACCAGTCAGGAGGAAGAGCAGCTTCAAGGGCTCTTTGTTACCAAAGTCTCCATATCCTCTTCTTCCTGTGTGAAAAGTGAATGTGATCAGGAGGACCAAACCCAGACTGTGGAGAACAGAGAGAGTGACTCTAAACCAGTGGATCTCACACCTTTTGTCACTGTGACCCACCTAAAGGGTCTCAACATTCCCTGTGACCCTCCAGATAATCAAAACAATGCCTCCAGACACAGTTCAGCTGTAAGCAGCGACCCAGTAGGACTTGACAGTAGCCCACCATTGGATCCCAACCCACCAATGGGGGAACACTGTTCCAAACCCAGCACCACATCTAGAAAAACTCACAGCTGCTGTGACTGTGGTGAATCTTTTGCTCTGAAAGCTGATCTGCAGAAGCATGTGACTCTCACCAAGAAGAGACCCAGTGAATGTGTCTTCTGCAATAAACACTACAAATCCACCTGTAAACTAAAGGCCCACGTCCAACTCTGTCACGGTGTGAAACCTTTCACCTGTCCTGTTTGTGGCAAGACCTTCAAACTAAAGAAATATCTGTCCAGACACATCAGGATGCACACAGGAGAGAGATCATTTATCTGTGGTGACTGCGGGAAGAGCTTCTATCGCAAGGAGAACCTAACTATGCACATACGGACTCACACAGGGGAGAAATTATTCAGCTGTGGTGACTGCGGGAAAAGCTTCAGTATCAAGAATAACCTCACCATGCATAAACTGATTCACACAGGAGAGAAACCATTTAGTTGTGGTTACTGTGGGAAGAGCTTCAGTCAGAAGGGGGACCTAGGGAGGCATATATTGATTCACACAGGGGAGAAACCATTTAGCTGTGATGACTGTGATAAAAGGTTCAGACACAAGGGGTCACTAACCAAACATATATGGACTCACACAGGAGAGAAATCGTTTAGCTGTGGCGACTGTGGGAAAAACTTTTATCGTAAGGAACACTTAACCGTGCATCTACTGACTCACACAGGAGAGAAACCATTTATTTGTGGTGACTGTGGGAAGAGCTTTAATCAGAAGGGGTCCCTTAAGGCACATATATTGATTCACACAGGAGAGAAATTATTTATCTGTGGTGACTGTGGGAAAAGCTTCAGTCTGAAGAAGCACTTAACTGTGCATATACTGACTCACACAGGGGAGAAACCATTTAGCTGTGGTGACTGTGGGAAAAGCTTCAGTCAGAAAGCCCACCTAAATAATCATATACGTACTCACACAGGAGAGAAACCATTTAGCTGTTGTTACTGTGGGAAAAGCTTCAGTCAGAAGGGGGTCCTAGGGAGACACATACTGACTCACACAGGGGAGAAATCATTTAGCTGTTGTGACTGTGGGAAAAGTTTCAGTCTGAAGGACCACCTAAATAAGCATATACTGACTCACACAGGAGAGAAACCATTTAGCTGTTGTTACTGTGGGAAAAGCTTCAGTCAGAAGGGGGTCCTGGGGAGACACATACGGACTCACACAGGAGAGAAACCATTTAGCTGTGGTGACTGTGGGAAAAGCTTCAGTCAGAAAGTGGTCCTGGGGAGACACATACGGACTCACACAGGAGAGAAACCATTTAGCTGTGGTGACTGTGGGAAAAGATTTAGTGTCAATAGAAACTTAATCAAACACAAACGGATTCACACAGGAGAGAAATGCATAGATTGATAAATGGAAGCAAGATGTCAAACTATTGAGCTAATGTATACCATTTTCCTGTAGCTACTTGTTCATTTTGAAAGGGGCAAATAGAAGTGTACACTACAAACAGAAGTGTACACTACAAACAGACGTGTACACTACAAACAGAAGTGTACACTGCAAACAGAAGTGTACACTACAAACAGAAGTGTACTCTATAATGTATGATTTGGCAAGTTAGTCATTTAACTTGCCAAAATAATCTCAAATAATGTTTTAGAAAGATAAGCATGAAAGGGTTATGGTCTGATTGACTCAACAACCCAAAAAACATATCTAAGTGTAGGGTACTAAGTGAATTAGAAAATCAATAGTTATTTCTGATTGCTTATCAAAGTTAGCTGGCTAACTCCTCAAACCAGCTACGTAGTATACCCCTCTGGTTGCTTATCAAAATTAGTTGGCTAACTCCTCAAACC
Source organism: Oncorhynchus nerka (assembly GCF_034236695.1). Classification (NCBI taxonomy): domain Eukaryota; kingdom Metazoa; phylum Chordata; class Actinopteri; order Salmoniformes; family Salmonidae; genus Oncorhynchus; species Oncorhynchus nerka. The sequence continues at coordinate 9,692,579 of NC_088407.1, forward strand.
AGCTACGTAGTATACCCCTCTGGTTGCTTATCAAAATTAGCTGGCTAACTCCTCAAACCAGCTACGTAGTATACCCCTCTGGTTGCTTATCAAAGTTAGCTGGCTAACTCTTCGATCCTACTTTGTAGTGTACCCCTCTGCAGTTAAAACAACTACAAAGTGGGAACCCACCACTGTTTCGCTAAACAGCTGAGGGATAGTGTTGGAGAACTGTAAACACTCAAATTCAGACAGATTTATGATAGTTAATCTTATGTATTACATTAAATATTGCACAATTTACCGTATAAGTGCAGATGAGCGTCAGAGCCGGTGTCGTAGGAGTTTATCTTAGTCCTGTATTGACGCTTTGCCTTTTTGATGGTTTGTCAGAGGGTGTAGAATTCCTTCTAAGCGTCCCGCTCCTTGAAAGCGTCAGCTCTAGTCTTTAGTTCAGTGCGGATGTTGCCTGTAATGCATGGCTTCTGGTTGGCGTAATGTACCTACGGTTTGTGTGGACGATGTTGTCGATGCACTTATTAATGAAGCCGGTGACTGATGTGGTATCGGATGAATCCCTGAAGCTTGGCTGCAACCCTTCGAAGCCCATGCTGCCCTTCAGGCCCTAGACTTTTTGCGCTGACGGAAACAGATTATCCCAGATACTACTCCAGCTGCTCTCTGCATCTGACTGTGTGTTCTCTCATAGTCTGAGAGCATCTGGTCGTGGTGGTGGTGGCACAGGGATACTCATTTCTCCTAAATGGAGTCCACTGGTCCCACTCACACATGCAGTGGTTCCTCAATTAAAAGGTTTGAGTTTATGCCGCGACCGTTTGTAGTAGATGGTGGCATTCTGTCATTGTACCAGACTATCACAAGGGGGAGCTAGAACGCTGATTTATCCGTAGTCTAAATTGTGACAGAAATGGACTATATTTTCCTGAATGAATGGATGCGTTTTCAGTCTGAGAGTCTCTCTTCTCTGGCACTAGAGTCCTGCATCAGGCAAAAACAAACAATAAGCTGGCGGTCCTGGAGTTGAGAGAGAACTTGGGTAAATACAATGGCTGCAAACACACATGACATGTGGACTGACGATTTTCGAAAAATAGGTAAGGTGGGCTTTTGGTTTCTCTATTTTATATTTTTTAGACAATTCAAAACATACACATACAAACAACAACTACATCACACCTGCTCACACCTCCATCTCCAGACCCACCTGCTCACACCTCCATCTCCAGACCAACCTGCTCACACCTCCATCTCCAGACCCACCTGCCCACACCTCCATCTCCAGACCCACCTGCCCACACCTCCATCTCCAGACCCACCTGCTCACACCTCCATCTCCAGACCCACCTGCTTACACCTCCATCTCCAGACCCACCTGCTCACACCTCCATCTCCAGACCCACCTGCATCACACCTCCATCTCCAGACCCACCTGCATCACACCTCCATCTCCAGACCCACCTGCATCACACCTCCATCTCCAGACCCACCTGCATCACACCTCCATCTCCAGACCCACCTGCATCACACCTCCATCTCCAGACCCACCTGCTCACACCTCCATCTCCAGACCCACCTGCTCACACCTCCATCTCCAGACCAACCTGCTCACACCTCCATCTCCAGACCCACCTGCCCACACCTCCATCTCCAGACCCACCTGCCCACACCTCCATCTCCAGACCCACCTGCTCACACCTCCATCTCCAGACCCACCTGCTTACACCTCCATCTCCAGACCCACCTGCTCACACCTCCATCTCCAGACCCACCTGCATCACACCTCCATCTCCAGACCCACCTGCATCACACCTCCATCTCCAGACCCACCTGCATCACACCTCCATCTCCAGACCCACCTGCATCACACCTCCATCTCCAGACCCACCTGCATCACACCTCCATCTCCAGACCCACCTGCATCACACCTCCATCTCCAGACCCACCTGCATCACACCTCCATCTCCAGACCCACCTGCATCACACCTCCATCTCCAGACCCACCTGCATCACACCTCCATCTCCAGACCCTCCTGCATCACACCTCCATCTCCAGACCCTCCTGCATCACACCTCCATCTCCAGACCCTCCTGCATCACACCTCCATCTCCAGACCCTCCTGCATCACACCTCCATCTCCAGACCCTCCTGCATCACACCTCCATCTCCAGACCCTCCTGCATCACACCTCCATCTCCAGACCCTCCTGCATCACACCTCCATCTCCAGACCCTCCTGCTCACACCTCCAGCTCCTGCATCTCCTCCACATGTCCTCAAACTGCACCATTTTGTTTCCCTCCGTCGCCCCACAAACACTTTCAACATTTGGATAATTAAGCATTTAAAGGCTGACATTTCTGACGGCTAAATGTCTAATTCCACCCGTAGGATGGATTATCACCTAATGAGAAATAAAGTGACTTTCTGAAACACGGAGTCCTCGTTTGTAAAGAAGAAACTGAATGAAGAGAGTCCAGCAAGGATTTGTCGGCATAAAGCTGAGTGACTCACTCATTCGTGGCTTTGGATCAAAAATAAACAAGTACCAACATTCTTTCTGATAGATAAATAAATGTTTTGATCAAGTTAATCTGCTCATGTTGTGTTTGTTCAATTATTTTATTGTGGTTACAATGAACACCATTTCTAGCTCAATATAGACTAGATTTTCCCTCACAAAAAAATGCATTTAAAAAAATTCAAATTCAGTAATATATTATATATTAATAATATATTATTATTATATATCTGTAGATGCAGATTTTTTATTTACATGATGATGTAGAACAGCTGGAGGAATTTCAAAAACGCGTTTTTGTTTTTCCACAAGTGGAGCAGGTTGTGAACTCTTCATACCTCAATTTATTTAGAAAATGGTCGTTTAAAACCCTGGCTACTGTGAAAATCCCCCCAACTTGCAATGTATTCGATGCTTAAAAGTACTCTACAGTTTTTACATTTCGAACTCAAAACTTCATGCAACCGCAAAACGTTGGATAAAGCTAAATATAATACTGTACAGTATTTGTTTGATCGACATCTTTATGCTTTCGTTAAGAAAATAACGGGAAAAATACTTTCAAATGCAGATGCTTATTTCAATTACGGTCAAAATCTCAACTACATTTTAGTTGCACCCCCCCGGCTCCACGACCACGGGTAAAACGTCACTGAGATGATCAATGTATTGTTGTGTTGTCAGTTTCTCCAAAACGTCTTGATGGCCTTCGCCAGTTCATCTTTGCTTGGCAGAGTTGCGGATGAATGTTTTCAGTTGATCAGGTGTAAATCAGGAGACCTACATGTAGACATGAGAAAAATATGTTTAGACATACTGTAGGCCTTACCGTAGGCGACATGAGTCTCACTAGTGTTGAGTAATGTGCTGTTAAAAGGGTTGTAGGTATTTTATTTATTTATTTTTATTTTACTTTTTATTTACCACATAAAGGTCGACTTACTCCGCTGGCTTCTTGACCCAGTTTATGCCGTCATTTGACCCAGTTTATGCCCTCATTTGACCCAGTTTATGCCCTCATTTGCAAACCCGAGCGGCAGTGTGTTTTGGGTCATTGTCTGCATTTGGAGAAGGAAAAAAAAAGAAGACATTTAGCCTCACAGCCAACAAGTACAATACTAGAAATATACATGTTAAATAGACCTAAACATAACAAAATATCGCTATAATCCTACCTTGAAAGAAACGATGTGTTCCCAGGAACACCTCTCCGACAAAGGCTCCAGCAGCACATCTCATTGGTGATTTCATTCCTCAAAGAAATGTCGAGCCTTGCCACCTGAAAAAGGAGACAACAGTGAATTGTGGAACACATAGCAGTCCGTGAGGCTACAATATTTGATGTACCTTTTGCTTTGTAAATAGCTAAACTTACCATCGACAATCAAATATGGGCCTGGTCCCTGGTGAGAAATTGCCCCCCCCAACACATGGAGTTTGATGCTCGGGACTCGGCTTGCTTGATCTTCCTATTTTTCTGTAGCATATTTGAGCAAATACGGGGCGGCAGGCAGGGTAGCCTAGTGGTTAGCGCGTTGGACTAGTAATCGGAAGGTTGCAAGTTCAAACCCCTGAGCTGACATGGTACAAATCTGTCGTTCTGCCCCTGAACAGGCACTGTTCCTAGGCCGTTATTGAAAATAAGAATTTGTTCTTAAAACTGACTTGCCTGGTTAAATAAAGGTAAAATAAAAAAATTGCTCAAGGGCCACGGTTGATTCGTTTGTGAAGAGGACGTCATTGAATGTCTCGCCAGCTTTGATCCATGCCTGGGCCTGCAGGACGCAAAGTCCTTCGTTTGTCAGACGAGTCATTGGGGCGAAACTACAGAACAGTACAAAACAAGAGAACACACGGTAGTTTTTATTGCTATCACAGCAACATAGAGGCTCAGAATAAGTTAGAGGAAAAACAAAAATATATTCTAGAAAGATCCAGTGTAATATGTTATAAAAAATAGAGCAAACTGGATGGAAAATGGGGGGGAAATGCCCCAAATTCTTTTTCAATTCTTTTTCAATCAAGCTACCAAAAAAAATGTATTGAAACTTGTTACAAATGATGGAGTCACGCATGATTCACCAAACGATATTTGAAAGAGGAAGTAAAGTACTTTAAGAATATGTTTTCGTTTCAGGCTCCTCCATCTCCTCCAACCAAAGCTAATTGTATGAATTTTTTCCCTATTAATAATTTTTATTTTTTATTTTTTTTATTTCACCTTTATTTAACCAGGTAGGCTAGTTGAGAACAAGTTCTCATTTGCAACTGCGACCTGGCCAAGATAAAGCATAGCAGTGTGAACAGACAACACAGAGTTACACATGGAGTAAACAATTAACAAGTCAATAACACAGTAGAAAAAAAAGGGGAGTCTATATACAATGTGTGCAAAAGGCATGAGGAGGTAGGCGAATAATTACAATTTTGCAGATTAACACTGGAGTGATAAATGATCAGATGGTCATGTACAGGTAGAGATATTGGTGTGCAAAAGAGCAGAAAAGTAAATAAATAAAAACAGTATGGGGATGAGGTAGGTGAAAATGGGTGGGCTATTTACCAATAGACTATGTACAGCTGCAGCGATCGGTTAGCTGCTCAGATAGCTGATGTTTGAAGTTGGTGAGGGAGATAAAAGTCTCCAGCTTCAGAGATTTTTGCAGTTCGTTCCAGTCACAGGCAGCAGAGTACTGGAACGAAAGGCGGCCAAATGAGGTGTTGGCTTTAGGGATGATCAGTGAGATACACCTGCTGGAGCGCGTGCTACGGATGGGTGTTGCCATCGTGACCAGTGAACTGAGATAAGGCGGAGCTTTACCTAGCATGGACTTGTAGATGACCTGGAGCCAGTGGGTCTGGCGACGAATATGTAGCGAGGGCCAGCCGACTAGAGCATACAAGTCGCAGTGGTGGGTGGTATAAGGTGCTTTAGTGACAAAACGGATGGCACTGTGATAGACTGCATCCAGTTTGCTGAGTATAGTGTTGGAAGCCATTTTGTAGATCAAATCAAATTTATTTATATAGCCCTTCGTACATCAGCTGATATCTCAAAGTGCTGTACAGAAACCCAGCCTAAAACCCCAAACAGCAAACAATGCAGGTGTAAAAGCACGGTGGCTAGGAAAAACTCCCTAGAAAGGCCAAAACCTAGGAAGAAACCTAGAGAGGAACCAGGCTATGTGGGGTGGCCAGTCCTCTTCTGGCTGTGCCGGGTAGAGATTATAACAGAACATGACCAAGATGTTCAAATGTTCATAAATGACCAGCATGGTCGAATAATAATAAGGCAGAACAGTTGAAACTGGAGCAGCAGCACAGTCAGGTGGACTGGGGACAGCAAGGAGTCATCATGTCAGGTAGTCCTGGGGCACGGTCCTAGGGCTCAGGTCCTCCGAGAGAGAGAAAGAAAGAGAGAATTAGAGAGAGCATATGTGGGGTGGCCAGTCCTCTTCTGGCTGTGCCGGGTGGAGATTATAACAGAACGTGGCCAAGATGTTCAAATGTTCATAAATGACCAGCATGGTTGAATAATAGTAAGGCAGAACAGTTGAAACTGGAGCAGCAGCATGGCCAGGTGGACTGGGGACAGCAAGGAGTCATCATGTCAGGTAGTCCTGGGACATGGTCCTAGGGCCCAGGCCAGTTGAAACTGGAGCAGCAGCATGGCCAGGTGGACTGGGGACAGCAAGGAGTCATCATGTCAGGTAGTCCTGGGGCATGGTCCTAGGGCTCAGGTCCTCCGAGAGAGAGAAAGAAAGAGAGAAGGAGAGAATTAGAGAACGCACACTTAGATTCACACAGGACAACGAATAGGACAGGAGAAGTACTCCAGATATAACAAACTGACCCTAGCCCCCCGACACATAAACTAATGCAGCATAAATACTGGAGGCTGAGACAGGAGGGGTCAGGAGACACTGTGGCCCCATCCGAGGACACCCCCGGACAGGGCCAAACAGGAAGGATATAACCCCACCCACTTTGCCAAAGCACAGCCCCCACACCACTAGAGGGATATCTTCAACCACCAACTTACCATCCTGAGACAAGGCCGAGTATAGCCCACAAAGATCTCCGCCACGGCACAACCCAAGGGGGGCGCCAACCCAGACAGGCCGACCACAACAGTGAATCAACCCACCCAGGTGACGCACCCCCCAGGGACGGCATGAGAGAGCCCCAGTAAGCCAGTGACTCAGCCCCCGTAACAGGGTAGAGGCAGAGAATCCCAGTGGAAAGAGGGGAATCGGCCATGTTGCGGAATAGAAAGCCGACTCTTGATTTGATTTTCGATTGGAGATGTTTGATATGAGTCTGGAAGGAGAGTTTGCAGTCTAGCCAGACACCTAGGTACTTATAGATGTCCACATATTCAAGGTCGGAACCATCCAGGGTGGTGATGCTAGTCGGGCATGCGGGTGCAGGCAGCGATCGGTTGAAAAGCATGCATTTGGTTTTACTAGCGTTTAAGAGCAGTTGGAGGCCACGGAAGGAGTGTTGTATGGCATTGAAGCTCGTTTGGAGGTTAGATAGCACAGTGTCCAATGATGGGCCGAAAGTATATAGAATGGTGTCGTCTGCGTAGAGGTGGATCAGGGAATCGCCCGCAGCAAGAGCAACATCATTGATATATACAGAGAAAAGAGTCGGCCCGAGAATTGAACCCTGTGGCACCCCCATAGAGACTGCCAGAGGACCGGACAGCATGCCCTCCGATTTGACACACTGAACTCTGTCTGCAAAGTAATTGGTGAACCAGGCAAGGCAGTCATCCGAAAACCGAGGCTACTGAGTCTGCCGATAAGAATATGGTGATTGACAGAGTCGAAAGCCTTGGCAAGGTCGATGAAGACGGCTGCACAGTACTGTCTTTTATCGATGGCGGTTATGATATCGTTTAGTACCTTGAGTGTGGCTGAGGTGCACCCGTGACCGGCTCGGAAACCAGATTGCACAGCGGAGAAGGTACGGTGGGATTCGAGATGGTCAGTGACCTGTTTGTTGACTTGGCTTTCGAAGACCTTAGATAGGCAGGGCAGGATGGATATAGGTCTGTAACGGTTTGGGTCCAGGGTGTCTCCCCCTTTGAAGAGGGGGATGACTGCGGCAGCTTTCCAATCCTTGGGGATCTCAGACGATATGAAAGAGAGGTTGAACAGGCTGGTAATAGGGGTTGCGACAATGGCGGCGGATAGTTTCAGAAATAGAGGGTCCAGATTGTCAAGCCCAGCTGATTTGTACGGGTCCATGTTTTGCAGCTCTTTCAGAACATCTGCTATCTGGATTTGGGTAAAGGAGAACCTGGAGAGGCTTGGGCGAGGAGCTGCGGGGGGAGCTGTTGGCCGAGGTTGGAGTAGCCAGGCGGAAGGCATGGCCAGCCGTTGAGAAATGCTTATTGAAGTTTTCGATAATCATGGATTTATCGGTGGTGACCGTGTTACCTAGCCTCAGTGCAGTGGGCAGCTGGGAGGAGGTGCTCTTGTTCTCCATGGACTTCACAGTGTCCCAGAACTTTTTAGAGTTGGAGCTACAGGATGCAAACTTCTGCCTGAAGAAGCTGGCCTTAGCTTTCCTGACTGGCTGCGTGTATTGGTTCCTGACTTCCCTGAACAGTTGCATATCACGGGGACTATTCGATGCTATTGCAGTCCGCCACAGGATGTTTTTGTGCTGGTCGAGGGCAGTCAGGTCTGGAGTGAACCAAGGGCTGTATCTGTTCTTAGTTCTGCATTTTTTGAACGGAGCATGCTTATCTAAAATGGTGAGGAAGTTACTTTTAAAGAATGACCAGGCATCCTCAACTGACGGGATGAGGTCAATGTCCTTCCAGGATACCCGGGCCAGGTCGATTAGAAAGGCCTGCTCACAGAAGTGTTTTAGGGAGCGTTTGACAGTGATGAGGGGTGGTCGTTTGACTGCGGCTCCGTGGCAGATACAGGCAATGAGGCAGTGATCGCTGAGATCCTGGTTGAAGACAGCGGAGGTGTATTTGGAGGGCCAGTTGGTCAGGATGACGTCTATGAGGGTGCCCTTGTTTACAGAGTTAGGGTTGTACCTGGTGGGTTCCTTGATGATTTGTGTGAGATTGAGGGCATCTAGCTTAGATTGTAGGACTGCAGGGGTGTTAAGCATATCCCAGTTTAGGTCACCTAACAGAACAAACTCTGAAGCTAGATGGGGGGCGATCAATTCACAAATGGTGTCCAGGGCACAGCTGGGAGCTGAGGGGGGTCGGTAGCAGGCGGCAACAGTGAGAGAATTATTTCTGGAGAGAGTAATTTTCAAAATTAGTAGTTTGAACTGTTTGGGAATGGACCTGGAAAGTATGACATTACTTTGCAGGCTATCTCTGCAGTAGACTGCAACTCCTCCCCCTTTGGCAGTTCTATCTTGACGGAAGATGTTATAGTTGGGTATGGAAATCTCTGGATTTTTGGTGGCCTTCCTGAGCCAGGATTCAGACACGGCAAGGACATCAGGGTTAGCAGAGTGTGCTAAAGCAGTGAGTAAAACAAACTTAGGGAGGAGGCTTCTGATGTTGACATGCATGAAACCAAGGCTTTTTCGATCACAGAAGTCAACAAATGAGGGTGCCTGGGGACATGCAGAGCCTGGGTTTACCTCCACATCACCCGCGGAACAGAGAAGGAGTAGTATGAGGGTGCGGCTAAAGGCTATCAAAACTGGTCGCCTAGAGCGTTGGGGACAGAGAATAAGAGGAGCAGGTTTCTGGTCATGGTAGAATATATTCAGGGCATAATGCGCAGACAGGGGTATGGTGGGGTGCGGGTACAGCGGAGGTAAGCCCAGGCACTGGGTGATGATGAGAGAGGTTGTATCTCTGGACATGCTGGTTGTAATGGGTGAGATCACCGCATGTGTGGGAGGTGGGACAAAGGAGGTAACAGGGGTATGAAGAGTGGAACTAGGGGCTCCATTGTGAACTAAAACAATGATAACTAACCTGAACAACAGTATACAAGGCATATTGACATTTGAGAGAGACATACAGCGAGGCTTACAGTAATCACAGGTGTTGAATTGGGAAAGCTAGCTAAAACAGTAGGTGAGACAACAACAGCTAATCAGCTAGCACAACAAACAGCAGGTAAAATGGCGTTGACTAGGCAACGGGGCCGACAGATAAAACAAACAAGCAGAATGGAGTACCGTGATTAATGGACAGTCCAGCGTGCATCAGCTATGTAGCCAAGAGATCAGTGTCCAGGGGGCAGCGGTGGATGGGCAGGGAAGCTGGACTGGCGAGTGTTATCCAGGTTGAAGAAAAAACAAACAATGACTAAATAGCTTGTAGCTAGTTAGCTGGTTAGCGTCTGGAGGTTCTTGAGTGTGTTCTAAAAAATTAAAAATAATAGCGATTCCGTATCACATTGGGTGAGGCAGGTTTCCGGAAGGTATAAACAAATTAAAAATCAAAAAGAGATAGAGAGTAAATATGGGTCTAGTGAGTGTTTGGGACGCGGCGATTCAGACGGTCAGCAGGCCTGTGCTAACAAGCTAACAGTTCGTAGGCCCGGCCTAGACAAGGTAGCAGTTAGCGGACCGGAGCTAGACAAGCTAGCAGTTAGCAGGCCGAATTAGCAAGCAGGGAGATAGCGAGGGCTAGAGAGTTAGCCTTTGGGGGACGTCGCGATGGGGTGAGTCTGTTTATTCCTCTTCATGCGGTGACATCGATAGACCGGTCGTGGGCCCGGGTATTGTAGCCCAGGAGTATGCTACAGGTGCTCTGGCCGGGCTAGCTTCAAGCTAAGTGGATGGAAACGCTAGCTAGCTAGTTGTGAAGATCCAGCTGAAAAAATGTTCCGTTTGCGGTGGGAATCCGGGGATGAATCCGGGGATGAAAAATAAATAGGTCCGTTATGCTCTGGTTAAAGTCGCGTTGTTCGAACTGGCGAGAGCTTTCCGGGCTGAAGGTTAGCTGATGACCGGTTAGCTGAAGACCGCTAGCATAGCTGGTGGTTAGCTGGCTAGCTTCAGTTGAGGGGTTCCGGTTCCGAAGTAAATATAAATACTTTAGGAAAAATAGCTACATTGGGTGAGGCGGGTTGCAGGAGAGAATTTGGAAGCTTAGGTTTAGCAAAATGTTTTTAAAGAGATATGCGATGAAAAATATGGGAGTTCCCTGACATTTCAGGGGGGAAAGGCTCTAGCCCTCACCCTCCGATCCAACAGGTCCCAGACATGCTCAATGTTTTTTTTTTATGACACCTCACGCCCATTGTAAATCTTAAGGCAGCAGACAAAATCCTTTGTCCTCTGTGTGGATTGGAATGTGTGAGTAGGCCTTATGGAGAATCTAACTCAGAACGGTAACATAACAAGGCCAGCATCCCGGAGTCGCCTCTTCACTGTTGACGTTGAGACTCGTTTTGAAGGGTACTATTTAATGAAGCTGCCAGTTGAAGACTTGTGAAGCGTCTGTTTCTCAAACTAGACACTAATGTACTTGTCCTCTTGCTCAGTTGTGCACTGGGGCCTCCCACTCCTCTTTAAATTCTGGTTAGAGCCAGTTTGCGCTGTTCTGTGAAGGAAGTTGTACACAACATTGTATGCGATCTTCAGTTTCTTGGCAATTTCTCGCATGGAATAGCCTTTATTTATTTCTCAGAACAAGAATAGACTGGAAAGTTTCAGACGAAAGTGCTTTGTTTCTGGCCATTTTGAGCCTGTAATCGAACCCACAAATGCTGATGCTCCAGATACTCAACTAGTCTAAAGAAGGACAGTTTAATTGCTTCTTTAATCAGCAGAAACATTTTCAACAGTGCTAACATAATTGCAAAAGGGTTTTCTAATAATTGCAAATGAGTTTTCAGTTTTAAAATGATAAACTTGGATTAGCCATTTATAACATTAACTTAATTAATTAATGTCTACATTGTATTTCTGATCAATTTGATGTTATCTTAATGGACAAAAAATTTGCTTTTCTTTAAAAAAAATGACATTTCTAAGTGACCCCAAACTTTTGAATGGTAATGTATATATATATATATAAACTCAGCAAAAAAAGAAACTTCCTCAGGGTCCTGAAAAAGGGATATTTATTTTTGTTGTTGAGTATATATGTTTACCCCAAAAAATATATGGGGGATTGGAAATGATGCAGACAATTACATTTACGGAAGGAACAATCAATCAACGATATTAAAACTTCTTAAGGCTAGGGGGCAATATTCAAAAGTTTGGATGACTGATATGCCCAAAGTAAACTACCTGCTACTCAGGCCCAGAAGGAAGCATATAATTGGTAGTATTGGATAGAAAATACTCTGAAGGTTCTAAAACTGTTAAAATAATGTATGTGAGTAACAGAACTGATATGGCAGGTGAAAACCCGAGGAGAATTCATCCAGCATTTTTTTTTTTTGGATGTCACCACCCATTGAAATGCTTGAAAAATGAATTAGTATTTTGTCATTTTTCAAGTATTTTTTTATATTTTTTACTGTAGTCTTGTGGATGAGGGCACCTCGTTATTTATCTCCGGTATTGAACATACTACTAGTCTTAAATTTGAACATTTATTTACATATTATTATTATATTATATTAACCTGAGGTTTAATTAGAAATGTTTTTTTGACTTGTTTGGATAAAGTTAATTGGTAACTTTTGGGATTCCTTTGTATGCATGTTGAACTAGTGGAACGGGTGGATTACTGAATCAAATGCGCCAACTAAACTGACTTTTTTGGGATATAAAGAAGGACTTTATCGAACAAAACAACCTTGTTGTGTAGCTGGGACCCTTGGGATTGCAAACAGAGGAAGATCTTCAAAGGTAAGTGATTTATTTATGCGTGGCGCTGTCCTCAGATAATCGCATGGTATGCTTTCGCCATAAATCTTTTTTTTAAATCTGACAATGCGGTTGGATTAACAAGAAATTAAGCTTTTAAATGATACAGGTATACATGTATGTTCATGAATGTTTAATATTACGATTTTTGTATTTTGAATTTTGTGCTCTGCAATTTCACCGGATGTTGGCGAGGTGGGTCTCTAGCGCCCTACATAGCCCAAAGAGGTTCTATGACTGATCCACCCCCTAAAATATTATAAAATATATATATATATATATATATATATATATAAATATATAAACTTTTTTTAAAGAAAACACACGTGGTTAATGCTCTGAAACATTACAGCTGATGTTGTGCCGTGATGCCCGCAGATTCCAGATGGCCTATTGTAAGCTGGAGTCACACTCCTCATCCCACCTCCGACAGGCGGGTTCGTCAGGTCGTCGGTTCACCCTGACATTTCCATTCCTCTTCTGACAACAGAACTTGACGAATTGCTCACCAAGCACAGCAAGGGTTGTCCGGACCGGTTATGCTGCTCTGCGATTCCAAGGATGTGTAACCGTAGATACCACAATTGGACAAAGAAAACCAACTGGGATGCATCCCGAGGTAAATGTGGCTTGCCAGTGAACCTCCGGGTGTTCATCATTAATAATACTGTCTCAGAAGTTTCTGTCCATCACTGTTGTAACCCGAAAAAGCATTAAAGACAGAGTAAATGAGTACTTGAGATCACCTAGAAAGTCTGGACATATTTTATAAATATTTCATTTGCATAAGTATTCAGACCCTTTACTCAGTACTATGTTGAAGCACCTTTGGAAGTGATGACAGCTTCAAGTCTTCATGGGTATGATGCTACAAGCTTGTCACACTTGTATTTGGGGAGTTTCTCCCATTCTTCTCGGTAGATCCGCTCAAACTCTGTCAGGTTGGATGTGGAGCGATGCTGCAGAGCAATTTTCAGGTCTCTCCATAGATGTTCGATCGGGATCAAGTCCTGACTCTGGCTGGGCCACTCAAGGACATTCAGAGACTTATCCCAAAGCCACTCCTGTGTTGTCTTGCGTTGTCTTGGCTGTGTGCTTAGGGTCGTTGTCCTGTTGGAAGGTGACCCCAGTCTAAGGTCCTGAGCAGGTTTTCACCAAGGATATCTCAGTACTTTGCTCCGTTCATCTTTCCCTCAATCCTGACTAGTCTCCTAGTCCCTGCCACTGAAAAACATCGCCACAGCATGATGCTGCCACCACCATGATTCACTGATTCACCGTAGGGATGGTGCAAGGTTTCCTCCAGACGTGAAGCTTGGCATTCAGGCCAAATAGTTCAATCTTGGTTTTATCAGACCAGAGGATATTGTTTGCCTTTTGGCAAACTCCAAGCGGGCTGTAATGTGCCTTTTACCGAGAAGTGTCTTCCGCTGCAGAGTTAGTTGTCCTTCTGGAAGGTTCTCCCATCTCCACAGAGGAACTCTAGAGCTCTGTCAGAGTGACCATTGGGTTCTTGGTCACCTCCCTGACCAAGGCCCTTCTCCCCCGATTGCTCAGTTTGGCCGGGCGACCAGCTCTAGGAAGAGTCTTGGTGGTTCCAAACTTATTCCATTTAAGAATGATGGAGGCCTCTGTGTTCTTGGGGACCTTCAATGCTGCAGACACCTTTTGGTACCGTTCCCCAGGTCTGTGCCTCGACACAATCCTGTCTCGGAGCTCTACAGACAATCCCTTCGAACCTCATGGCTTGGTTTTTGCTATGACATGAACTGTCAACTGTGGGACCTTATATAGACAGGCCTTTCCAAAATCACGCCCAATCAATTGAATTTACCACAAGTGGACTCCAATCAAGCTGTAGAAACATTTCAAGGATAATCAATGGAAACAGGCTGTCATCACTTCCAAAGGTGCTTCAACTTAGTACTGAGTAAAGGGTCTGAATACTTATGTAAATGAAATATTTCAACAAAAAAAAACTTTTTTTTTTGCTATGTCATTATGGGGTATTGTGATGTCATTATGGGGTATTGTGATGTCATTATGGGGTATTGTGATGTAGATTGATGAGGGGAAAAAAATGTTTTAGTCCATTTTAAAATAAGGCTGTAACGTAACAAAAATGTGGAAAAAGTCAAGGGGTCTGAATACTTTCCAAATGTACTGTACACTTCCATTATTTTTTAAAACTGGTTCCCGGGGACCTTCAGACAAGTCTTGTGAGGCTTGTGGGCGTCCTAGAGCAAAACAATCAACATGAAACTCATGAGAGTTTTACCTTTCCAGAGTATTGTTCGGACGTTACAAACAGAAGTACGGAGCACCATTGTGTTCGTGAGTCTTATCTTTCCAAATGTCATAATAGTTTATAGGCCAAGCAGTTGGTAAGCTACAGACATCTTTGTGAGAAGACCAAATTTTCGGGATGTCTCCTGGTCAGACAAACACTGCTGTAGCTCTGCCACCTTCCACTACAGACGCAGAAGGGCAACTTCGGCAGACACGAAGCCCATGCTACGTCCCACTCCTGTGTTGTCTTGGCTGTGTGCTGTTGTCCCTGTGACCCCAGTCAGAGGTCCTGAGCACGTTTTCATCTCTCAGTACTTTGCTCCGCTCATCTTTCCCTCAATCCTGACTAGTCTCCCAGTCCATGCTGCTGAAAAACATACCCACAGCATGATGACGCCACCACCACCATAGCCCGTGCTACGTCCCAACAGATTTTTATGGGGATTATTATTATTAATTAAGTTCCCGCAGGGGCGCAGGCATTGACTCTATTAAAGGCCGTCACTTTATTTGAGGTTTGCTGTCTGGACCTCAAACCAACTGAAAACAAAAAGGACATTGTTGCAGTTCATTTCATGGCCGGTGCGCTTACTTTGACAGCCATTTAAAAAATATATATATATAATCTACTAGCAACATGACAAAACTCTTAACTGTAAATTCCTTGAACTGGTTTCCTGTTTATTATCGCTTGTGGTTTCTAGCCAATCAAAGCAGTCGAAGTAAAGCCAAACCCTAATGGACGAAACCATTGGGGAGCTGGTTTGCAAAATGCTATCATAACACGCAATAATAACATTTATAAAATTGTCATATATATATATATTTTAAATAGACTAGCGCAAAAAAATAAGTGAACAGATACAAATTACGATAAAAAAAAGTTTTTTTAAAAAGGAAGCGGTACTAAAACAAGTTTGTAATTAACTCCATGGACACAAGACTGCTTGGCTAATCTCAGTCACCAAGAAGAAGAACTGGTCAGCTGTTTCTGATTAATAAACATTGCCATGCTGCTGGGTAAAGGGTAATAACATTGAACAAAAAAACCAAAAATAATTTGTAAGTCATATCATAAGAAAATGGAATCACATTCACATGGATTTGCATGAAGTGGGAAGTTGACATTTGTCACTTCAAGCCTAAATATATCAAAGTGACATTTATTTACTTAAATCGTTGTGCGACGTCTAATTCCACGTTGGTTCAACGTAATTTTATTGAGATGTCGTGGAAACAACCGTAGCCGCGGGAACCATGCATAAACTAACTCACACAGGAGAAAACAATTTTTAATCTGTGGTGACTGTGGGAGAAAATGTATATCAGAAGGGGAAGAACACCGCTCATAAACCGACTGGCACAGGAGAGAAACAACATGGCTCTTCAGTTGGAGGTTAAAAAACATTCCCTCATGAGGCTGAAGACATATCCACAAGAAAACAAGATGAAAGCCGAGATCTTCAGTCAAGAAGATGGGAATTAAAAAGGCAGGATGTGGACAACAGTCTCAGGAAAGCAAAGCAACTCTGGATCATTCATAATAGGCGGTCAGATGAAATGTGTGTGAATAGGTTGTGATGGATGATGTGAGGTGTGATGGATGATGTGAGGTGTGATGGATGATGTGAGGGTGTGATGGATGATGTGAGGTGTGATGGATGATGTGAGGTTGTGATGGATGATGTGAGGTGTGATGGATGATGTGAGGGTGTGATGGATGATGTGAGGTGTGATGGATGATGTGAGGTGTGATGGATGATGTGAGGTTGTGATGGATGATGTGAGGTTGTGATGGATGATGTGAGGTGTGATGGATGATGTGAGGTGTGATGGATGATGTGAGGTTGTGATGGATGATGTGAGGTGTGATGGATGATGTGAGGTGTGATGGATGATGTGAGGTGTGATGGATGATGTGAGGTGTCATGGATGATGTGAGGTGTCATGGATGATGTGAGGTGTGATGGATTTACTTTTTTGTTAAACTGTCTATGTAAATAAAGTTTGATTTGATTCGAATGATGATGTAATGATTCAACATTGCACAGTATTGTAGGAAGCTCGCCGGTCTGCTGTTCAGTCTGTTGATGTTTTCACCTTATTAGAAACAGGAATTCCTGGTCCTTTGTTTTAAGAATGGTACAGAGTCTACGTGAGGGGGTACTGGTACAGAGTCAATGTGAGGGGGTACTGGTACAGAGTCTACGTGAGGGGGTACTGGTACAGAGTCAATGTGAGGGGGTACTGGTACAGAGTCACTGTGAGGGGGTACTGGTACAGAGTCAATGTGAGGGGGTACTGGTACAGAGTCAATGTGAGGGGGTACTGGTACAGAGTCAATGTGAGGGGGTACTGGTACAGAGTCTATGTGATGGGGTACTGGTACAGAGTCACTGTGAGGGGGTACTGGTACAGAGTCAACGTGAGAGGGTACTGGTACAGAGTCTATGTGAGGGGGTACTGGTACAGAGTCAACGTGAGGGGGTACTGGTACAGAGTCACTGTGAGGGGGTACTGGTACAGAGTCAACGTGAGAGGGTACTGGTACAGAGTCTACGTGAGGGGGTACTGGTACAGAGTCAATGTGAGGGGGTACTGGTACAGAGTCACTGTGAGGGGGTACTGGTACAGAGTCTATGTGAGGGGTACTGGTACAGAGTCAACGTGAGGGGTACTGGTACAGAGTCTATGTGAGGGGGTACTGGTACAGAGTCAACGTGAGGGGGTACTGGTACAGAGTCAACATGAGAGGGTACTGGTACAGAGTCTATGTGAGGGGGTACTGGTACAGAGTCTATGTGAGGGGGTACTGGTACAGAGTCAACGTGAGGGGGTACTGGTACAGAGTCAGCGTGAGGGGGTACTGGTACAGAGTCTATGTGAGGGGGTACTGGTACATAGTCAATGTGAGGGGGTACTGCTACTGAGTCAACGTGAGGGGGTACTGGTACAGAGTCAACGTGAGGGGGTACTGGTACAGAGTCAACGTGAGGGGGTACTGGTACAGAGTCAACGTGAGGGGGTACTGGTACAGAGTCAACGTGAGGGGGTAGTGGTACAGAGTCAACGTGAGGGGGTACTGGTACAGAGTCACTGTGAGGGGGTACTGGTACAGAGTCAATGTGAGGGGGTACTGGTACAGAGTCAATGTGAGGGGGTATAGAGGTCCTGGATGGCAGGAAGCTTGGTCCTGTAGTGCCTTGCGGTCGGACGCTGAGCAGTTGCCAATCCAGGCAGTGATGCAACCTGTCACGATGCTCTCGATGTGCAGCTGTAGAACCTTTTGAGGATCTGAGGACCCTGCAAAATATTATCAGTCTCCAGAGGGGGAATAGGTTTTGTCATGCCCTCTTCACGACTGTCTTGGTGTGCTTGGACCATGTTAGCTTGTTGATGTTGTGGACACCACGGAACGTGAAACTCTCAACCTGCTCCACTACAGCCCCGTCGATGAGAATGGGGGCGTGCTCGGCCCTCCTTTTACCGTAGTCAACAATCATCTCCTTTGTCTTGATCACGTTGAGGGAGAGGTTGTTGTCCTGGCACCACACGGCCAGGTCTCTGATCTCCTCCCTATAGACTGTCTCATTGTTGTCTGTGATCAGACTGTTGTGTCATCGGTAAACTAATGATGGTGTTGGAGTCGTGCCTGGCCGTGCAGTCATGAGTGAACAGGGAGTACAGGAGGGGACTGAGCACGCAGCCCTGAGGGGCCCCGTGTTTAGGATCAGCGTGGCGGATGTGTTGTTACCTACCCTTACCACCTGGGGGCGGCCCGTCAGGGAGTCCAGTATCCAGTTTGAGAGGGAGGTGTTTAGTCCCAGGGTCCTTAGCTTAGTGATGAGCTTTGAGACCACTGTGGTGTGAACAGGGATAATATCTCCTGATAACTGCATTCTCTAGTTTAGTGCACATTGTCACATCAGTCCCAAGCTGTTACAGTTATCAGGAGTCACCTGTGTTGCAATTTTACATATATATTTTTATATATATACAGTACCAGTCAAAATCTTGGACACCTACTCATTCAATGGTTTTTCCAACAAGTGCTCAGCATTTGTGGGAACTCCATCAAGACTGTTGGAAAAGCATTCCAGGTGAAGCTGGTTGAGAGAATGCCAAGCGTGTGCAAAGCTGTCATCAAGGCAAAGGGTGGCTACTTTGACGAATCTGGGTTACTACATGATTCCATATGTGTTATTTCATAGTTTTGATGACTTCACTATTATTCTACAATGTATAAAATAGTCAAAATATAGAAAATCCCTTGAATGGGTAGGTGTGTCCAAACTTTTGACTGCTACTGTATTTAATTATTTATTATTTAATTATTTATCTACATATTATCTAATTATTCAAACTTTTATATTTTTTTATCTGTATTTCTTCCTCCAATATGATAATGAGGGGCTGTCAATCAAGCATCTGTGGGTGGTATCTAACACACCATTGGTTGATCAACGACTGCTTTTACGCCACCTATGTGAAATCGTCGAATCAAACATAAAACAAAAGTTTAGCATTTTAGGTTCTGATGTTTTGTGCTCTGTGTGCGACCGTTGAACCGAGTTAATGAAGCATTTCTAAGTTATATTCTTCAAAAAGCAACGGGTGTAAAAACATATATATTTTTTTAATGGATGTGGCAAATGCATAACGTCCCTTTAACATTTTCCTAATTAAACTTGTGTTGACCTGCTTCCTCGTTCTGAACTATTGTTCAATTTAGTATCAGTGCAGTAATAGCACCACGCGACCACTAGATGGGGGTGTAGAACCACTACATAAGGCAGTGTCCTGTACTGTGTAATATATTAGTAGTCAACCCAGAACCAGGCTTCTGCAGCCACAGACGAGCTTTACAAGTCAACTCTGCATTACAAGCCGACATCTCTGCTGCCTTTTTACAGGGTAATTTAACTCATATTGCTGCTGTTGACTCATTAAGAGTGTGAGTTCACAACCAAAGAAGTGGATTTTGTCAATTAATTGTGAGTGTGTGCCTGTGGTAAGATACAATGTGTCTGTGAGTCGTTGGCTGTTAGATCACGTTATCTGTGAACGGAGAAAGTGAGGGTGGAGTGAGAGAAAGAGTGAGGTAGAGAATAAGGCTTTTCCTCATTTGGGCAAAAAGTTCTCTCCTCGGTGACCCGGAAATCGATAA
The DNA here is from genome assembly GCF_034236695.1 of Oncorhynchus nerka. Classification (NCBI taxonomy): domain Eukaryota; kingdom Metazoa; phylum Chordata; class Actinopteri; order Salmoniformes; family Salmonidae; genus Oncorhynchus; species Oncorhynchus nerka. Next base: position 9,712,381 of record NC_088407.1, read on the forward strand.
CTGGTTGAGGAAGAGGGGGGTGGGGTTACTAAGTGTAAAGGGGTGTGGTCAATTAAACAACTAAGGTGTCAATTCATTCAGTCCATTTGGGGAAAACATGCAGAAATTCACTGTGGACATGATATTAATATTTAAAATAAAATAAAAATGGAATCATCAGAGATATAAAAATAATTGAGAGAAGAGATGAATGGAGGAGATTCTCATTTGTGCAAAAGACTGTCCTCTCCTCAACTCCTCCGTCCTCTCTGACCTGAACAGTGGTCAAGGATATGTCCATTAGTTATTAGGCGAACAGAAGAGGCCCCTCCCCTCCTCGATAGCCACGTTTCATCGAAGACAGTCGTATGTATTCTACCTGTCTTTTGTGGAAGAGTTCTGCCACACCCCCTTTGAAGAGTTCTGCCACACCCCCTTTGAAGAGTTCTGCCACACCCCCTTCGAAGAGTTCTGCCACACCCCCTTCGAAGAGTTCTGCCACACCCCCTTCGAAGAGTTCTGCCACACCCCCTTCGAAGAGTTCTGCCACACCCCCTTCGAAGAGTTCTGCCACACCCCCTTTGAAGAGTTCTGCCACACCCCCTTTGAAGAGTTCTGCCACACCCCTTTGAAGAGTTCTGCCACACCCCTTTGAAGAGTTCTGCCACACCCCCTTCGAAGAGTTCTGCCACACCCCCTTTGAAGAGTTCTGCCACACCCCCTTTGAAGAGTTCTGCCACACCCCCTTTGAAGAGTTCTGCCACACCCCCTTCGAAGAGTTCTGCCACACCCCCTTTGAATCAGATCTGGTTTTCTCTGAGAAATGCATTGACATATTTAACAACAATATTTTATCTGTTTTATCTTTAAAATGTCTTGAACAACTAACTTAGTTTGTTTTTATAACTTTACTTTAACTTTATATAGTTTGGGATCCACCCATGTAAACTAATTTGCCTGGTTACTACATGATTCCATATGTGTTATTTCATAGTTTTGATGTCTTTACTATTATTCAACAATGTAGAAAATAGAAAAAAATAAAGACAATCCCATGAATGGGTCCAAACCTTTGACTGGTACTGTATGTGTGGAAAATATAAAACTGACCCAAGATTAGCGACGAGCCACACCTTCACCATACACCACATTAACTGAACAAGGTGTCTGATAGGCTGTCAGAATGTAAAACATGCATCTGATTGGCTGTGAGAGAGGAAGTGAACTGCTTTTGGATGGAACATGCCTACGACCCGAAGTTACTTATTCGTAGCAGGTCAGGAGATTTTACTCAGCGGGTTAGGATACGTAACGTGTTAGGTTAGGAGACATAGGTTAAGGTTAGGAAAGGGTTAGGGTCAGGGTCAGCTAAAATGCTGTCCTAACCTGCTACAAAAAAATAATTTCCTGTAGCTGTATGCCCTCTAGTCACAACCAATGGAACACTCAGCTCTGCACTGAGACGAATGATTGAAGGAGCTGTGTGTGTGTGTGTGTGTGTGTGTGTGTGTGTGTGTGTGTGTGTGTGTGTGTGTGTGTGTGTGTGTGTGTGTGGAAGCTCAAGCAGCGCTAACAACTGAGATGTTATCGGCCAATGAGAGGATTGCCAAGAATGGTTGGACTGACAGTCGATGGACTCGGGTTTGAGTCCCGGTCGGGGCTACCTGTGTCTTACCTCCCCGTGTGCTGGCTCGTGTCCAGACCCCCACCCCCCCTCCAGACAACAGGGCCACCCGGCACCTGAGGGCCTCCAGGTCAGCTCTAACCACCACCTCGTGGCCCCTCAGTAGAGTCATCCAGGGCTCGAGACGATGCCTTCCAGGGCCTCGTCTACACAGCAGTCTACTGAGTTTAACAACTTCTGTTGGGGCTGTGAGAGAAGAGACAGGCCCAAAGCCTGTAGAGCATCAGATAGGCTACATAGTACACATACAAAACAGACAGGGGAGGTGGGAAGGAGTCACAGTCACAATATCATATATCATTTGATTTTATACTGTATAAAACAAGACAGTTTTAAGTCAGAAAATCAAAGTAACAATAAACTTAAATTCTGTACAAAACAATGTAATGTGATACTGTATAAAACAATATAATTTAATACTGTATTAAACAATATACTTTAATACTGTATAAAATAATATAATTTAATACTGTATTAAACAGTATACTTTAATACTGTATAAAACAATATACTTTAATACTGTATAAAACAATATACTTTAATACTGTATAAAACAATATACTTTAATACTGTATAAAACAATATACTTTAATACTGTATTAAACATTATACTTTAATACTGTCCAAAACAAGTCACCAAAGATTGAAGGCCTTATCCTCTCGTTAGCTACATTTGTCCATTTCCACTAATGACAAATGAACAGGTGTCTGACATGCACACGTAAATGGACAGGTGTCTGACATGCACACATAAATGGACAGGTGTCTGACATGCACACGTAAATGGACAGGTGTCTGACATGCACACGTAAATGAACAGGTGTCTGACATGCAAAAATGTTTCTGCTGTTGTTTCCCTTATGATGCACGTTGAACCTCACCACAGATGCTCCATTATATTGACCGGATACTTTAGTGGCTCTAACAATAAAATAAATGTCTTTAAAAAAATGGAAGGCAGTTGGGAAGAGGCAAGATAAAAAAAATATATATATATTTTTTAAAGTTTGGGAGTTGTGGCATTCCTTATGTTCTCAAAATGTCAGCGCTCGGAGAGAAGACACGTTACCGAGGTGAGCTGGACGATAATGAGATTGAGTTACGTCGGGATGTAACTAGGCCGCTAGCAAAGCCGGGGAGAAGAGGAATATTGGGAAAAGGAACACAGAAAGGAGGATTTAAAAGGAGGAGGAGGAATGGAGGAGGAAGATGAAGAAAAAGAGGTGGCAGACAATGTGGAAAGGAGACGTTGAATTAGATGAAGATGAAGATAAAAAAATGTTTTAAGAGGGAGATGAGGAGGTGTAGAACACTGGGGTCAGGTACAAACAGAGTGAGATGTCCACCAGACAGAGTTCTGGAGGTCAAATAGAAGTGATGGGGGAGATTGAGGTGGAAGGTGTGGTGAGGAGCCCGAGCCTTGCATCAATTGACATGGTTATTATAAAGATGAGTTTGGCCCGGTGGGAGTGAGATTCTTGGAGAAAGCGGATCCAAGCCTTTTTGGCTGATCCATATGTGGTATCAGGTTGGGTTGAAAGTATGTTGGATACTGTTAAATCGATGAAGGTAACCCGAAGTGGACTGTGATTTTGTTTGTGTTTCTTCCTCTCAGAGGGAGTGAGTGCTCCGTGTCCACGCAACTCGGGGCCAAGATCTGTGTTTCTTCCTCTCAGAGGGAGCGAGTGCTCCGTGTCCACGCAACTCGGGGCCAATATCTGTGTTTCTTCCTCTCAGAGGGAGCGAGTGCTCCGTGTCCACGCAACTCGGGGCCAAGAACTGTGTTTCTTGATTTACTTTTAGGAACAGGGCACCATTGAAAGGAGTGATTTATGTGGAGGTGGAGCAATTGAAGTTGAAGATTCCTGGTGTTTGTGATGCCCGTCGTTTGGCGCGATGTAGGCCCGGTGGGGAGCGTGGTGAAACAGAGGTGTCACAGTCTGTCCTTGAGTTTTGAATCAGAGTCTTTACCCCCTGACAAAGTCATGTTAGGATATATCAGTTATCCTATCAGAGCTTTTGTGCCGAACCCACTGTGGTGTTTCAGGTGCCACGTTTATGGTCCTGTTGCAGCAGTGTGTAGGAGCGGGAGATTCCAAGATGTGGGAAGTGTGCAAGAGGGCATGGGACAGAAGATTGCGTAGTTTCGGTGGATAAAGTTGTGTGTGTCAACTGTAGTGGTGCCCATGTTGCTTGGGATCGGTGTCCGGTGAGAGAGAGGCAGGTTGAGGTGGCCAGAGTCAGAGTAGTGCAGAAGGTGTCGTATGCTGAGGCAGTGCAAAAAAGTAGATGGGTCAAGTGTGATAGTAGATTTGTGCCAGCAAAAAAAAAACGCCACCTGCTGGAGAAGACAGGTTTTGGGCCCAGTTATCCTTCTGGCTTTGCCTCTTTCTCACGCACGCCCACCTGCCACGGCTCGTGGTAAAAGTAAAACACGGACTGGATTTCAAAAACACGGTTTAGAAGTGTCACTTACCAAACTCCAACTTTTATTATTGATTGGCAGCATTATTTATCAATGAACGTGCAAAGGAAAGGGAACCGTAACATTGCCGCTACCTCGCTTGTATCCAATAATCCTTGATTTATGGACGATAGGAGGAGTCCTACTGCCACCAAAGACTGACGTTTATGGTCAAAACAAGGAAATGTAAAGCCCCTTTACCATTATGATTGTCAAATAAGTGTATATCGAATAATATTTTTGTTGTTGCATAAATCCATTATTATAAAGTGCACTTTTTTTTGCTCTCTTGGAAGTAGAAGAAGAAGGCAACTGGCTTTATCACGCGAAATTGGGCAAGTAGCTAGGGAAGGAAAGGGAACTAGGGGAATTAAACGGAGAGTCTTGTATCTGCGTTGGGTTTTTGTTTTTTGGTGACGCAGGAACGGCGTCTCTTCTCTGTCCCGGGGTGCGTATATTCATTCCGACGCAAAATGTTTCCTAAACTGAACCAAACGGAACGAAACGGGGAGTTGTCCAACCTGATGTTGTCCAATAGAACATTCGCTTGCTCTGTTTGCGTCGGTAAACGGTTTCCGTAATGAACACGCCCCCTGTGGTCTTGTTCGGGTAGGATATGGAAACATGGCGAGCGTTGAAATAGCAGCGGAACACGAACGTATCTTACGGGAGATAGAGAGCACAGACACGAACTGTATCGGACCGACACTCCGGTAAGAAAGAGTCCGGTAGTCGGGACGTATTCTTGTAATGATTTGGTGTAAAAAGGCAGTTTTTAACCCCGTTACCGGGGAACAGTTGATAGCGACTAGAGAGTCCATCTCTCCCCTTTGGCTAAGCTAACAACTCCTCTTCGGGGGTACAGATTTATTTTGCTAACCGGTTCAAACTTGTTGAAGAAGCTGTAACTAGTTGTGTTAACTAACTAATTAACGACAAAACACACCATTTTGTTATTCTGGCCAAACAAATTATAGTGATCATGGACATATGTTTTCAGTTCATATAAAAAAAAGAATAGAGTAACACTTGACAAGTGTGTTATCCGATTAGCTGTGCTAACTAGCCTAACAACCCTAACTAGCCTAACAACCCTAACTAGCCCAACAACAACCCCAACTAGCCCAACAACAATCCTAACTAGCCCAACAACAACAACCCTAACTAGCCCAACAACAACAACCCTAACTAGCCCAACAACAACAACCCTAACTAGCCCAACAACAACAACCCTAACTAGCCCAACAACAACAACCCTAACTAGCCCAACAACAACAACCCTAACTAGCCCAACAACAACAACCCTAACTAGCCCAACAACAACAACCCTAACTAGCCCAACAACAACAACCCTAACTAGCCCAACAACAACAACCCTAACTAGCCCAACAACAACAACCCTAACTCCCTGACTAGCCTGACTACCCTACCTCCCTACCTAGCCTGACTACCCTACTTAGCCTGACTACCCTACCTTCCCTACCTAGCCTGACTAGCCTACCTAGCCTGACTACCCTACCTAGCCTGACTACCCTACCTAGCCTGACTACCCTACCTAGCCTGACTACCCTACCTAGCCTGACTACCCTACCTAGCCTGACTACCCTACCTTCCCTACCTAGCCCGACTAGCCTGACTACCCTACCTAGCCTGACTAGGTAGCAGCTAACGTTAGTTAGCCAAAGTGAATAAACAGTTGACGAACTGCCAAAATACGTCTTCTAACACGTCAGGGTTTATTATTAGGGATTTTTAAGGGAGTAACAAAATGAAAAGGTGGTTCTATTGTTATACTTTGTATTCCATGTCATGGAAAAGCTTTTCAGGAACACAGTACATTTTTATTTATTTGACGAGGATTTATCATTTCTGAGGTACAGTGTCTTATTTTTCAAGTGATCTGTAAAAGGTGGCGGACTGGTCAAACATAATCCCTAGTCCAATAACCATACCAAATCACCTGTCTGGATTCTTCAATTCAACACTTTTTTTGTTGTTGTCCAATATCTCATATTGTTGACATTTTCAGGGCTGATGTAAAAGACTGATTTTTCAACTACAAGTACAATTTATGAAATGCAAAAAAAGAGACAATACTGGAATACATAATTCCATACATTTTAAGACCAATAATTTAAGGTAGGGTGGTCATATTATAAACCGCTCTTTATGCTTTGTACAATACCAAACAAACCGTTTCATTCTAATTTAATTAAATGGTTTCAAACTACTTTATGCAGATGAACAATGCAAATTATTTAGTGAATTGCAATCTTCCAATTGCTTCCTCACACGCACCACACACACACACACACACACACACACACACACACACACACACACACACACACTTCTCACTTAGTCTGAACTATAACATAGAAGGCTACACTAGTAGTCTAATAACATAGCTTACTTCTAAGGTAAGCTGCCTGCTAGCCAGCTGCAAATCAAGATGGTTGTGACACATTTTCAATTCACTGGTATTTTAGCTATATATATATATATTTCAGACTGTAGCCACTGAATTCTGGTAGTTTTACACTTGAAATACTTAAACGATAATTCACCTTTCACCCAGAGCGTTACCTCAGCGAACAGCGTCGAGCCAACAAACAGTCCCTCACACAGCTAGCATCTCGTCGTGAAAACGGGTGACAACCCACACACCAAAATGTAGCTACGAAGCTCTACTTTGTAACCTGCTATATATATATTGTTTTTTTTAATGTATTTTTTTTTCATTTCACATCTGAATGACAGAAGCGAAGGAAAAACACATCTACACCTATCAGATTAGAGCCTTAAAACAGACCTGACATCTATCGCCATCAGATTAGAGCCTTAAAACAGACCTGACATCTATCGCCATCAGATTAGAGCCTTAAAACAGACCTGACATCTATCGCCATCAGATTAGAGCCTTAAAACAGACCTGACATCTATCGCCATCAGATTAGAGCCTTAAAACAGACCTGACATCTATCGCCATCAGATTAGAGCCTTAAAACAGACCTGACATCTATCGCCATCAGATTAGAGCCTTAAAACAGACCTGACATCTATCGCCATCAGATTAGAGCCTTAAAACAGACCTGACATCTATCGCCATCAGATTAGAGCCTTAAAACAGACCTGACATCTATCGCCATCAGATTAGAGCCTTAAAACAGACCTGACATCTATCGCCATCAGATTAGAGCCTTAAAACAGACCTGACATCTATCGCCATCAGATTAGAGCCTTAAAACAGACCTGACATCTATCGCCATCAGATTAGAGCCTTAAAACAGACCTGACATCTATCGCCATCAGATTAGAGCCTTAAAACAGACCTGACATCTATCGCCATCAGATTAGAGCCTTAAAACAGACCTGACATCTATCGCCATCAGATTAGAGCCTTAAAACAGACCTGACATCTATCGCCATCAGATTAGAGCCTTAAAACAGACCTGACATCTATCGCCATCAGATTAGAGCCTTAAAACAGACCTGACATCTATCGCCATCAGATTAGAGCCTTAAAACAGACCTGACATCTATCGCCATCAGATTAGAGCCTTAAAACAGACCTGACATCTATCGCCATCAGATTAGGGGGGGCAATGTAGCCTGGGTTTTGTCCCCCCCCCCACTGTGGTTCTGAAATCACCATCACCCACTAATTAACTTGAATAATTAACTTGTCATCATCAGCAGATGGTGTGAACTAGTAATGTGTACATATTTCTCATTTACAAATTAGCTATATTTTTTAAATATATTTTTTCCTTAATTTAACTAGGCAAGTCAGTTATTTATGACGCTGGGCCAATTGGGAGTCCCATAGGTCGGCACAACCACGGCCGGTCGTTATACAGCCTGGATTCGAACCAGGGTGCCTGTAGTGACCTTAGACCGCTGCGCCACTCATGCAGGCAAATATTTGACGATCCCACCCGGTGTGTCTGAGCATTTTTAAACGTTTGAATTGGGGAGAGACTTGTGAATCGTTACATCCCTGCTAGTCATTCAACTTTGTGTGTCATTGCATTGTCATTAAGTATTGTATTTGCTGGCTCATCAAATGTGGGTGTAAACGTGTGTGTGTGTGTGGGTGTAAACGTGTGTGTGTTCATTGTCACACAGTATTGTGCTGCAGTGCCACGTTATTTTCCAATACAACCCCCCAGTCTTGGTATGAATCCCAGTTGATACACGGACCAAGCTCCCGAGCTAACTATTACTCAGAACACACACACACACACACACACACACACAGGTTTCAGATGAACTACAATCCAGTGTTTACTCAAAGCTATGATTCTTTTACATGTAATCAACTAGAAGTGCCACTCCCTGTGTGAGTCACCTGGCCACATAGCTACAGTTGCAACAATGCTGTTTTGACTGTGTGCTTGCTCTGGGGAAACTGTGAGGTCATTTTGGATCCTTGACCCGACAGGGAGTGGTGGGAATGGGTCTGTAATGACAGTTTCACATCCCCGCGTTTGTGAACGAGGTTACATTTTTAGATGCATCCTGAGGTGGTGGTTGTTGTTGTTGTTGTTGTTGCATACGATCCTCAGTCATTGCACTTCCTTGTTGTTTCCAGGGGGGGGAAGTATTAGTTGTCTAGGCAACTGGTCGTTTCCGGAAGGTTTTGCTCGTAGTACATTCCTTTGACTATCGCGTTGTCTTGAAGGAGGTGTGTGTCTGGTCTGTGTGTGTGTGTGAGGGGTACAAACTCTAGCTAGATGCAGGTTTCAGCTGGTAGCTACATTCCTCTGAGTCTCACTGACAGGCTAGTTATTTTTGAACCAATAGAGCCAAATCAATAACTGGTGTGAACTGCTCTGGTGTGGGTCTGTGTGTGTGTGTGTGTGTGTGATTCTAACATTCCTGGGTGAGGAAGAGGGAAGCACGGATCGGAGCCTTCCTCATCCTCTACCTGAGGAATCACTCCCACAGCCAGGAGGGGGGACTTTAGGGGAGATTCTTGCCCCCCCACTCCCACCCCTCTGTTCTCTCAGTTCAATTCAGAGGGTTTTATTTGCCTTATTTATTATGATTATTTTATTTAAAAACATATGTTAACGTAGTTTATTTTCTACTTCATTAGCTTTGGCAATACATTTTTTTACAGCAAGCATTACACTCACAAAAGTTCCAAAACAATAAATAGATTTCAAATGTCGTATTAAAAAAGGGAAAATAAATAAACATAAATGTGGGTTATGTTTACAATGTGGGTTGTATTTACAATGTGGGTTGTATTTACAATGTGGGTTGTATTTACAATGTGGGTTGTGTTTACAATGTGGGTTGTGTTTACAATGTGGGTTGTGTTTACAATGTGGGTTGTGTTTACAATGTGGGTTGTATTTACAATGTGGGTTGTATTTACAATGTGGGTTGTGTTTACAATGTGGGTTGTGTTTACAATGTGGGTTGTGTTTACAATGTGGGTTGTGTTTACAATGTGGGTTGTGTTTACAATGTGGGTTGTATTTACAATGTGGGTTGTATTTACAATGTGGGTTGTGTTTACAATGTGGGTTGTGTTTACAATGGTGTTTGTTCTTCACTGGTTGACCTTTTCTTGTGGCAACAGGTCACACATCTTGCTGCTGTGATGGCACACAGTGATATTTCACCCAAATAGATATGGGAATTTATAAAAATCGGGTTTGTTTTTTTCGAATTCTTTGTAGATCTGTGTAATTTGAGGGCAATATGTGTCTCTATGGTCATACATTGGGCAGGAGGTTAGGAAGTGCAGCTCAGTTTCCACCTCATTTTGTGGGCAGTGAGCACATAGCCTGTCCAGGTGGGGCGGCAGGGTAGCCTAGTGAGGACTAGTTGGACTAGTAACCGAAAGGTTGCAAGTTCAAATCCCCGAGCTGACAAGGTACAAATCTGTCGTTCTGCCCCTGAACAGGCAGTTAACCCACTGTTCCTAGGCCGTCATTGAAAATAAGAATTTGTTCTAAACTGACTTGCCAAGTTAAATAAAGGTAAAATTAAAAGGTGTGCAGCTCAGTTTCCACCTCATTTTGTGGGCAGTGAGCACATAGGCAGACATGGCTCTCAAGAGAAGACAGGCTAAGGTGGCTTTTCTCATTAGCAAGGCTATGCTCACTGAGTCTGTACATAGTCAAAGCTTTCCATAAGTTTGGGTCAGTCACAGTGGTCAGGTATTCTACCGCTGTGTACTCTCTGTTTAAGGCCAAATAGCATTCTAGTTTGCTCTGTTTTTTTGTTAATTCTTTCCAATGTGTCAAGTAATTATCTTTTTGTTGTCTCATGATTTGGTTGGGTCTAATTGTGCTGCTGTCCTGGGGCTCTGTGGGGTGTGTTTGTGAACAGAGCCCCAGGACCAGCTTGCTTAGGGGACTCTTCTCCAGGTTCATCTCTCTGTAGGTGATGGCTTTGTTATGGAAGGTTTGGGAATCTTTTCTTTTTAGGTGTTTTTTTTAATTTAACAGCTCTTTTCTGGATTTTGATAATTATCGGATATCGGCCTAATTCTGCTCTGCATGCATTATTTGGTGTTTTACATTGTACACTGAGGATATTTTTGCAGAATTCTGCATGCAGAGTCTCAGTTTGGTGTTTGACACATTTTGTTAATTTTTGGTTGGTGAGCGGACCCCAGACCTCACAACCATGAAGGGCGATGGGTTCTATAACTGATTCAAGTATTTTTAGCCAGATCCTAATTGGTATGTTGAATTTTATGTTCCTTTTGATGACATAGAAGTCCCTTATTTCCTTGTCTCTCAGATCGTTCACAGCTTTGTGGAAGTTACTTCTGGCGCTGATGTTTAGGCCGAGATATGTAAAGTTTTTTTTTTTTTGTGTGTGCTCTAGGGAAACAGTGTCTAGATGGAATTTGTATTTATGGTCCTGGGAACTGGACCTTTTTTGGAACACCATTATTTTGGTCTTTACCGTCAGGGCCCAGGTCGGCCCAGGTCTGTCAGGGCCCAGGTCGGCCCAGGTCTGTCAGGGCCCAGGTCTGTCAGGGCCCAGGTCTGTCAGGGCCCAGGTCTGTCAGGGCCCATGTCTGTCAGGGCCCAGGTCTGTCAGGGCCCATGTCTGACAGAATCTGTGCAGAAGATCTAGGTGCTGCTGTAGGCCCTCCTTGGTTGGGGTCAGAAGCACCAGATCATCAGCAAACAGTAGACATTTGACTTCAGATTCTGGTAGGGTGAGGCCGGGTGCTGCAGACTTTTCTTGTGCCCTCACCAATTCGTTGATATATTTGTTAAAGAGGGTGTGGAAAGAAATGCTTTTTTGGCCAATTTTAACCGCACACTTGTTGTTTGTGTACATGGGATTTTATAATTTTGTATGTTTTTCCCCCAACACCACTTTCCATCAATTTGTACAGCAGACCCTCATTCCAAATTGAGTCAAAAGCTTTTTTGAAATCAACAAAGTTTCCCTTTGTTTGTTTGTCAATTAGGGTGTGCAGGGTGAATACGTGGTCTGTCGTACGGTAATTTCATAAAAGCCAATTGGACATTTTCTCAGCACTTTGTTTTCACTGAGGAAATGTACGAGTCTGCTGTTAATAATAATGCAGAGGATTTTCCCAAGGTTACTGTTGAAGCATATCCCACGGTAGCTATTGGGGTCAAATTTGTCTCCTCTTTTGTGGATTGGGGTGATCAGTCCTTGGTTCCAAATATTGGGGCAGACACCAGAGCGAAGATTGTCTTTTAATAGTTGATTCTAAAATATGTAATTGATCATGTATACTTGTGCTGTTTGTTCTTTGTTAAAGAGCCAAAAAGATTGGAGAAGTGGTTTATTCATACATCTCCATTTTGGATAGATAATTCTTCGTGTTGTTGTTTGTTTAGTGTTTTCCAATTTACCCAGAAGTGGTTTCGATTCTATGGATTCTTCAATTACATTGAGCTGATTTCTGAAGTGCTGTTCCTTCTTTTTCCGTAGTGTATTTCTGTATTGTTTTAGTGATTCACCATAGTGAAGGCGTAGACTCAGGTTTTCTGGGTCTCTATGTTTATGGTTGGACAGGTTTCTCAATTTCTTTCTTAGGTTTTTGCCTTCTTCATCAAACCACTTTCTTTTCATTGTTTCTTTTCTGCTTGAGATTTTTTTGATTTGGTTAGGAAGCTGAAAGGTCAAATGTACTGTTTAGGCTTTCTACTGCCAAGTTTACACGCTTGTCCAGGAAATTGTCTAGAAGGGATTTAATGTGTTGCCTGATTCATTTTTGGTAGGTTTCTACTCTCTCTCTTTCCTCGTGGTCAGAGAGGACGCTCTTAGCAGTCATCAGCAATTAACCTGAATACAATAACACTACACAGTGTCAGGGCCAAACCCAGGAGGAGTCAACACACTACACAGTGTCAGGGCCAAACCCAGGAGGAGTCAACACACTACACAGTGTCAGGGCCAAACCCAGGAGGAGTCAACACACTACACAGTGTCGGGGCCAAACCCAGGAGGAGTCAACACACTACACAGTGTCAGGGCCAAACCCAGGAGGAGTCAACACACTACACAGTGTCAGGGCCAAACCCAGGAGGAGTCAACACACTACACAGTGTCAGGGCCAAACACAGGAGGAGGAGTCAACACACTACACAGTGTCAGGGCCAAAACACAGGAGGAGGAGTCAACACACTACACAGTGTCAGGGCCAAACACAGGAGGAGGAGTCAACACACTACACAGTGTCAGGGCCAAACACAGGAGGAGGAGTCAACACACTACACAGTGTCAGGGCCAAACACAGGAGGAGGAGTCAACACACTACACAGTGTCAGGGCCAAACACAGGAGGAGGAGTCAACACACTACACAGTGTCAGGGCCAAACACAGGAGGAGGAGTCAACACACTACACAGTGTCAGGGCCAAACACAGGAGGAGGAGTCAACACTCTACACAGTGTCAGGGCCAAACACAGGAGGAGGAGTCAACACACTACACAGTGTCAGGGCCAAACACAGGAGGAGGAGTCAACACACTACACAGTGTCAGGGCCAAACACAGGAGGAGGAGTCAACACTCTACACAGTGTCAGGGCCAAACCCAGGAGGAGGAGTCAACACACTACACAGTGTCAGGGCCAAACCCAGGAGGAGCCAACACACTACACAGTGTCAGGGCCAAACACAGGAGGAGGAGTCAACACACTACACAGTGTCAGGGCCAAACACAGGAGGAGCCAACACACTACACAGTGTCAGGGCCAAACACAGGAGGAGGAGTCAACACACTACACAGTGTCAGGGCCAAACACAGGAGGAGGAGTCAACACACTACACAGTGTCAGGGTCAAACACAGGAGGAGGAGTCAACACACTACACAGTGTCAGGGCCAAACACAGGAGTCAACACACTACACAGTGTCAGGGCCAAACCCAGGAGGAGTCAACACACTACACAGTGTCAGGGCCAAACACAGGAGGAGGAGTCAACACACTACACAGTGTCAGGGCCAAACACAGGAGGAGGAGTCAACACACTACACAGTGTCAGGGTCAAACACAGGAGGAGGAGTCAACACACTACACAGTGTCAGGGCCAAACACAGGAGTCAACACACTACACAGTGTCAGGGCCAAACACAGGAGTCAACACACTACACAGTGTCAGGGCCAAACACAGTAGGAGGAGTCAACACACTACACAGTGACAGGGCCAAACACAGGAGGAGGAGTCAACACACTACACAGTGTCAGGGCCAAACACAGTAGGAGGAGTCAACACACTACACAGTGACACACCCCGGTGGTGTCTCTCCCCACTACGGCCCCGGTGGTGTCTCTCCCCACTACGGCCCCGGTGGTGTCTCTCCCCCCACTACGGCCCCGGTGGTGTCTCTCCCCCCACTACGGCCCCGGTGGTGTCTCTCCCCCCACTACGGCCCCGGTGGTGTCTCTCCCCCCACTACGGCCCCGGTCGTGTCTCTCCCCCCACTACGGCCCCGGTCGTGTCTCTCCCCCCACTACGGCCCCGGTCGTGTCTCTCCCCCCACTACGGCCCCGGTCGTGTCTCTCCCCCCACTACGGCCCAGGTCTTGTGTGTGTGTTTCTCTCTCCCCTCCACAGACATCAGTATGGGTGTATTGGTGTGTATGTGGTTGAACAGTAGTCTGTAATATACATAGTGTTTACAGGCCAGTGAGGCTATATGATCATTCTGTTGTCTAGCTAGACTAGTTTCTGTCACCGATCCTACCTACCACTGTCTCCCATTCTCACTATAGGCAACAACACGCACAGACTGCTCTGACTCTGGTAGAGCCCTCAGGACTTTTTATAGGGCTGAGCTTCCAAGTTTGTGAGCACGAATAAAGGCTATAAATGGTGTGTGTTGGTCTGAGTACAGAAGGATGACTCAGGAGAGTGTGTGTGTGTAGCACTCTTGTGGTGAGCCACTCCCTGCCCTGCCCCCTTCCACTAGCACAACCCTGTTGAGACACACACACACAGCTGTTGAGAGGTGCATAGTGGGGGTGAAGCCTTATAGAGACCCCAGTTAGATAGCTGCCCTAAAGTTAGATTTCACGCTTTTAAACCTTTTTATGAAGTCACACTGACACACTCTGCTGTTGTTAGTGATGTCACAATCATCACTCAGCAATCTCTGATGATGTCATAATGACAGGGTAGCCTAGTGGTTGGAGCGTTGGACTAGTAACCGAAAGGTTGCAAGTTCGAATCCCCCAGCTGACAAGGTACAAATCTGTCGTTCTGCCCCTGAACAAGGAAGTTAACCCACTGTTCCTAGGCTGTCATTGAAAATAAGAATTTGTTCTTAACTGACTTGCCTAGTTAAATAAAAAAATAAAATAGCTCGCCAGTTTGCGACGTCACAAAGGTGGCTCGGCAGTTAGTGATGTCACAAAGGTGGCTCGGCAGTTAGTGATGTCACAAAGGTGGCTCGGCAGTTAGTGATGTCACAAAGGTGGCTCGGCAGTTAGTGATGTCACAAAGGTGGCTCGGCATTGAAGCCCAGCTATGTAATCCGGATCACCAGCTCACGTCCGACTGACCCCGTCTAGATTGCTCTCATTCCTCGCCAGACTGACGTTGGACCCTGTTCTGCCTTGCACCGCCTAGGGACTACCCCGCCTAGGGACTACCCCGCCTAGGGACTACCCCGCCTAGGGACTACCCGCCTAGGGACTACCCGCCTAGGGACCACCCGGCGTCTGTGTGAAGCTGACTCACCGTCAGACAGTGCTGCCACACTGTCATCTGACCAAAGACCCACATTCTATCCATTGATTGTAACTATACACCTAATTGTCTTTTCTCTCTTGCATTGGGGTAGTGGGTAGTGCGTGGTGCGTGGTGGGTAGTGGGTGGTGGGTGGTGGGTAGTGGGTAGTGGGTGGTGGGTGGTGGGTAGTGGGTAGTGCGTAGTGGGTAGTGGGTAGTGGGTAGTGCGTGGTGGGTAGTGGGTAGTGGGTAGTGGGTAGTGGGTAGTGCGTGGTGGGTAGTGGGTAGTGGGTCGTGGGTAGTGGGTAGCTCCTTAGGTTAACGTTATGTAACTACATCATTTTAACGTTTTAAAGATGCATTATGCAGAAATCTCTCCTCCATTTCCTGGTTGCTAAAATCTATTAGTTGTCCTAATTTCAGTTTACGTGACAAAATTAGCAAGTACAGTGTAGAGAATCATTGTATATCTTTCCATAACCCCCCCCAAAAAATGCTTTTAGCTGTTTGAAGCTGGTGTACAAAAAATGAAACTTAGAGATTCACCCATTTTGAAAGTTATATTGTTTCTGTGCATCTCTGAGTGACGCTCTATCAATTCTCGGGGGGTCATTTCACGTTTTCATGTGTGTCTCAGAGCTATCGCCGTTCAAACAGGTAGAAATTCAGCCAATTACGACGTAGCGCCGTGATAAAGTCTCTCTCACTACCCTGGAAGTTAATAGGAATACGACTTTTAGACGGTGAAAACGTCGCTCGTGTCAGATCTAAACACTGATGTCTGATGTCATAAGGCAGGTGGTTGTCTTCTCTTGAATGAGCCATTGATCATATATTTGTTTTAGGATGTTCCTTAAACACGACCTCTAGAAAACACGACCAATTCACACATCTGATATTAGCTCCTTAGACATATCTAAAGAGGAATCCATTATGACTGTTGTTGTCTTTTAGTGGTATTGTTAAGAGAACTCCTATGTCAGGTCTTTTTAGAATAACATAAACTGGTCCCCCGATTCATAACAAATATTAATTGTCCTTTTTAGATTATTTTTTTTTATAGCTAAACTCTTGACCAATGTGTTGTGGCCAAGTACTTTTACAAATAATTGTTCCTAGACAGTGAATCAGGGTGAATCCGTTAGATTCTAGAACACGGTCCCATGGGGGTGTCCCATGATGCTCTCTGATCCGCATCTCCTGGACTCTGCCTCCTCCAGCTACTATCACTCCATTCCTCCCTCCGTCCCTACCCCTTTTTGTCTGTCTGTCTGTGCTGTAACACGGAAAATAATGTTAGGTTTTGTTACTATATTATAGCCTATCGTCTAGTTAGTCTGTCTCTCTCTGTCTGTCTCTGTCGTCTAGTTAGGCTGTAACACAGAAAATAATGTTAAGTTTTGTTACTGTAATGGCTTCTGGGTATCTAGTCCTGAGGTTGTGAGGTTGGGAATCTATCTAAAGACTTCATAACAGTTGTTTGGTGGCCAGAAGTATTACAGCGAAACGACTATCATAAACTAAAACCACTACACAATAAGCAAGAAAATAGTTTAAAAGCAATACAAAATTGTACATTTTAAATTTACAGTTAATGCTTTAGCTAGCTCGTGTCACACGATGAGTGCCTGGTTTACTGTATAGCTAGTTGGCTAATGTTAGCTGGTCAGCTAGGTGGCTCGTGTTAGCTGGTCAGCTAGGTGGCTCGTGTTAGCTGGTCAGCTAGGTGGCTCGTGTTAGCTGGTCAGCTAGGTGGCTCGTGTTAGCTGGTCAGCTAGGTGGCTCGTGTTAGCTGGTCAACTAGGTGGCTCGTGTTAGCTGGTCAGCTAGGTGGCTCGTGTTAGCTGGTCAGCTAGGTGGCTCGTGTTAGCTGGTCAGCTAGGTGGCTCGTGTTAGCTGGTCAGCTAGGTGGCTCGTGTTAGCTGGTCAGCTAGGTGGCTCGTGTTAGCTGGTCAGCTAGGTGGCCAGCTAGGTGGCTCGTGTTAGCTGGTCAGCTCGTGTTAGCTGGTCAGCTAGCTTGTTAAGTAGTGATTTTCGTAAATGAATTGTATAACCCCAAAATATGCATAATCATTTGTCTCTTCATTAACTAACAGATTCCTCTTAACTGTACATTGTTTTGTATGATTCGTTATGGCGCAGCGGTTTAAGGCACTGCTAGAGGCGTCATTACAGACCCTGGTTCGATTCCAGGCTGTCTCACAACCGGCCGTCATTGGGAGCCCCATAGGGCGGCGCACAGTGTCCCAGCGTCCTCCACGTTAGGGTTTGGCCGTGGTAGACCGTCATTGTTAATAAGAATTTCTTCTTAAACTGACTTGCCTAGTTAAATAAAATGTAGTTAAAGTGATAACATACGTTAGTTTCCATTCTATTACTTTTGTCAGCCATCTGCCTTGAAGCAACTTTAGAGCCTTGGGGTCGCAAGAGCTTTATGGTACGTGTGATAACAACTCGATGGGAAGTCTGGCACGTCCATTCACTTCATTTGGAGGGCCGACTAGAAGGGCTGAAAAGGCGCTACTTACCCATCACGCAATGCGGCTCACGGGATACGGAAGGGTTGTGCCAGAGGCCAATAGGCTGGACAGCTACAGCTACGGCGTGTGTTGTTTCTCCCTCCTCTTTCTGTACGGATAGCTTGTTTGTCCATCTGGTGTATTAAACACTGAACCAATATATAAAACGCAACATTTAAGGTTTTGGTGACATGCTTCATGAGCTGAAATAAAAGATATGTTCCCATACGTACAAAACAACTGCGTATTAATCTCAAATTTTGGGTACAAATTCCTACATTCCTGTTAGTGAGCATTTCTCCTTTTTGTTAAGATAATCCATCCACCTGACAGGTGTGACATATCAAGAAGCTGATTAAACAGCATGATCATTACACAGGTGCACTTTGTACCTGGGACAATATAAGGACACTCTAAAATGTGCAGTTTTGTCACACAACACAATGCCACAGATGTTTTTGTTGTCGTTGCAGTAGTGAGGTAACAGGGATACGTGTTGTAGTAGTGAGGTAACAGGGATACGTGTTGTAGTAGTGAGGTAACAGGGATACGTGTTGTAGTAGTAGTGAGGTAACAGGGATACGTGTTGTAGTAGTGAGGTAACAGGGATACGTGTTGTAGTAGTGAGGTAACAGGGATACGTGTTGTAGTAGTGAGGTAACAGGGATACGTGTTGTAGTAGTGAGGTAACAGGGATACGTGTTGTAGTAGTGAGGTAACAGGGATACGTGTTGTAGTAGTGAGGTAACAGGGATACGTGTTGTAGTAGTGAGGTAACAGGGATACGTGTTGTAGTAGTGAGGTAACAGGGATACGTGTTGTAGTAGTGAGGTAACAGGGATACGTGTTGTTGCAGTAGTGAGGTAACAGGGATACGTGTTGCAGTAGTGAGGTAACAGAGATACGTGTTGTTGCAGTGAGGTAACAGGGATACGTGTTGTAGTGAGGTAACAGGGATACGTGTTGTTGCAGTAGTGAGGTAACAGGGATACGTGTTGTAGTAGTGAGGTAACAGGGATACGTGTTGTTGCAGTAGTGAGGTAACAGGGATACGTGTTGTTGTAGTAGTGAGGTAACAGGGATACGTGTTGTAGTAGTAGTGAGGTAACAGGAATACGTGTTGTAGTAGTAGTAGTGAGGTAACAGGGATACGTGTTGTTACAGTAGTGAGGTAACAGGGATACGTGTTGTAGTAGTAGTGAGCTAACAGGGATACGTGTTGTAGTAGTAGTGAGGTAACAGGGATACGTGTTGTAGTAGTAGTGAGGTAACAGGGATACGTGTTGTAGTAGTGAGGTAACAGGGATACGTGTTGTTGCAGTAGTGAGGTAACAGGGATACGTGTTGTTGCAGTAGTGAGGTAACAGGGATACGTGTTGTAGTAGTGAGGTAACAGGGATACGTGTTGTTGTAGTAGTGAGGTAACAGGGATACGTGTTGTTGTAGTGAGGTAACAGGGATACGTGTTGTTGCAGTAGTGAGGTAACAGGGATACGTGTTGCAGTAGTGAGGTAACAGGGATACGTGTTGCAGTAGTGAGGTAACAGGGATACGTGTTGTTGCAGTAGTGAGGTAACAGGGATACGTGTTGTAGTAGTGAGGTAACAGGGATACGTGTTGTTGTAGTAGTGAGGTAACAGGGATACGTGTTGTAGTAGTAGTGAGGTAACAGGGATACGTGTTGTTGTAGTAGTGAGGTAACAGGGATACGTGTTGTTGTAGTAGTGAGGTAACAGGGATACGTGTTGTTGTAGTAGTGAGGTAACAGGGATACGTGTTGTTGTAGTAGTGAGGTAACAGGGATACGTGTTGTTGCAGTAGTGAGGTAACAGGGATACGTGTTGTTGCAGTAGTGAGGTAACAGGGATACGTGTTGTTGCAGTAGTGAGGTAACAGGGATACGTGTTGTTGCAGTAGTGAGGTAACAGGGATACGTGTTGTTGCAGTAGTGAGGTAACAGGGATACGTGTTGTTGCAGTAGTGAGGTAACAGGGATACGTGTTGTAGTAGTAGTGAGGTAACAGGGATACGTGTTGTAGTAGTAGTGAGGTAACAGGGATACGTGTTGTAGTAGTAGTGAGGTAACAGGGATACGTGTTGTAGTAGTAGTGAGGTAACAGGGATACGTGTTGTAGTAGTAGTGAGGTAACAGGGATACGTGTTGTAGTAGTAGTGAGGTAACAGGGATACGTGTTGTAGTAGTGAGGTAACAGGGATACGTGTTGTTGTTGTAGTGAGGTAACAGGGATACGTGTTGTAGTAGTAGTGAGGTAACAGGAATACGTGTTGTAGTAGTAGTAGTAGTGAGGTAACAGGGATACGTGTTGTTACAGTAGTGAGGTAACAGGGATACGTGTTGTTGTAGTAGTGATGTAACAGGGATACGTTTTGTAGTAGTGAGGTAACAGGGATACGTGTTGTTGTAGTAGTGAGGTAACAGGGATACGTGTTGTAGTGAGGTAACAGGGATACGTGTTGTAGTGAGGTAACAGGGATACGTGTTGTAGTGAGGTAACAGGGATACGTGTTGTAGTGAGGTAACAGGGATACGTGTTGTTGTTGTAGTGAGGTAACAGGGATACGTGTTGTAGTAGTGAGGTAACAGGGATACGTGTTGTAGTAGTAGTGAGGTAACAGGGATACGTGTTGTAGTAGTAGTGAGGTAACAGGGATACGTGTTGTAGTAGTAGTGAGGTAAAGTAGTGAGGTAACAGGGATACGTGTTGTAGTAGTAGTGAGGTAACAGGGATACGTGTTGTTGTAGTAGTGAGGTAACAGGGATACGTGTTGTAGTAGTAGTGAGGTAACAGGGATACGTGTTGTTGTAGTAGTGAGGTAACAGGGATACGTGTTGTTGTTGTAGTGAGGTAACAGGGATACGTGTTGTAGTAGTAGTGAGGTAACAGGAATACGTGTTGTAGTAGTAGTAGTGAGGTAACAGGGATACGTGTTGTTACAGTAGTGAGGTAACAGGGATACGTGTTGTTGTAGTAGTGATGTAACAGGGATACGTGTTGTTGTAGTAGTGAGGTAACAGGGATACGTGTTGTAGTGAGGTAACAGGGATACGTGTTACAGTAGTGAGGTAACAGGGATACGTGTTGTTGTAGTAGTGATGTAACAGGGATACGTGTTGTTGTAGTAGTGAGGTAACAGGGATACGTGTTGTAGTGAGGTAACAGGGATACGTGTTGTAGTGAGGTAACAGGGATACGTGTTGTAGTGAGGTAACAGGGATACGTGTTGTAGTGAGGTAACAGGGATACGTGTTGTAGTGAGGTAACAGGGATATGTGTTGTAGTAGTAGTGAGGTAACAGGGATACGTGTAGTAGTAGTAGTGAGGTAACAGGGATACGTGTTGTAGTAGTAGTGAGGTAACAGGGATACGTGTTGTAGTAGTAGTGAGGTAACAGGGATACGTGTTGTAGTAGTAGTGAGGTAACAGGGATACGTGTTGTAGTAGTAGTGAGGTAACAGGGATACGTGTTGTAGTGAGGTAACAGGGATACGTGTTGTAGTGAGGTAACAGGGATACGTGTTGTAGTGAGGTAACAGGGATACGTGTAGTAGTAGTAGTGAGGTAACAGGGATACGTGTTGTAGTAGTAGTGAGGTAACAGGGATACGTGTAGTAGTAGTAGTGAGGTAACAGGGATACGTGTTGTAGTAGTAGTGAGGTAACAGGGATACGTGTTGTAGTAGTAGTGAGGTAACAGGGATACGTGTTGTAGTAGTAGTGAGGTAACAGGGATACGTGTTGTAGTAGTAGCGAGGTAACAGGGATACGTGTAGTAGTAGTAGTGAGGTAACAGGGATACGTGTTGTAGTAGTAGTGAGGTAACAGGGATACGTGTTGCAGTAGTGAGGTAACAGGGATACGTGTTGTTGCAGTAGTGAGGTAACAGGGATACGTGTTGTTGCAGTAGTGAGGTAACAGGGATACGTGTTGTAGTAGTAGTGAGGTAACAGGGATACGTGTTGTAGTAGTAGTGAGGTAACAGGGATACGTGTTGTAGTAGTAGTGAGCTAACAGGGATACGTGTTGTAGTAGTAGTGAGGTAACAGGGATACGTGTTGTAGTAGTAGTGAGGTAACAGGGATACGTGTTGTTGTAGTAGTGAGGTAACAGGGATACGTGTTGTTGTAGTAGTGAGGTAACAGGGATATGTGTTGTAGTAGTAGTGAGGTAACAGGGATACGTGTTGTAGTAGTAGTAGTGAGGTAACAGGGATACGTGTTGTAGTAGTAGTGAGCTAACAGGGATACGTGTTGTAGTAGTAGTGAGGTAACAGGGATACGTGTTGTAGTAGTAGTGAGGTAACAGGGATACGTGTTGTAGTAGTAGTGAGGTAACAGGGATACGTGTTGTAGTAGTAGTGAGGTAACAGGGATACGTGTTGTAGTAGTGAGGTAACAGGGATACGTGTTGTTGCAGTAGTGAGGTAACAGGGATACGTGTTGTAGTAGTGAGGTAACAGGGATACGTGTTGTTGTAGTAGTGAGGTAACAGGGATACGTGTTGTTGCAGTAGTGAGGTAACAGGGATACGTGTTGTAGTAGTGAGGTAACAGGGATACGTGTTGTAGTAGTGAGGTAACAGGGATACGTGTTGTAGTAGTAGTGAGGTAACAGGGATACGTGTTGTAGTAGTAGTGAGGTAACAGGGATACGTGTTGTAGTAGTAGTGAGGTAACAGGGATACGTGTTGTAGTAGTAGTGAGGTAACAGGGATACGTGTTGTTGTAGTAGTGAGGTAACAGGGATACGTGTTGTTGTAGTAGTGAGGTAACAGGGATACGTGTTGTAGTAGTAGTGAGGTAACAGGGATACGTGTTGTTGTAGTAGTGAGGTAACAGGGATACGTGTTGTTGTTGTAGTGAGGTAACAGGGATACGTGTTGTAGTAGTAGTGAGGTAACAGGAATACGTGTTGTAGTAGTAGTAGTGAGGTAACAGGGATACGTGTTGTTACAGTAGTGAGGTAACAGGGATACGTGTTGTTGTAGTAGTGATGTAACAGGGATACGTGTTGTTGTAGTAGTGAGGTAACAGGGATACGTGTTGTTGTAGTAGTGAGGTAACAGGGATACGTGTTGTAGTGAGGTAACAGGGATACGTGTTGTAGTGAGGTAACAGGGATACGTGTTGTAGTGAGGTAACAGGGATACGTGTAGTAGTAGTAGTGAGGTAACAGGGATACGTGTTGTAGTAGTAGTGAGGTAACAGGGATACGTGTAGTAGTAGTAGTGAGGTAACAGGGATACGTGTTGTAGTAGTAGTGAGGTAACAGGGATACGTGTTGTAGTAGTAGTGAGGTAACAGGGATACGTGTTGCAGTAGTGAGGTAACAGGGATACGTGTTGTTGCAGTAGTGAGGTAACAGGGATACGTGTTGTTGTAGTAGTGAGGTAACAGGGATACGTGTTGTAGTAGTAGTGAGGTAACAGGGATACGTGTTGTAGTAGTAGTGAGGTAACAGGGATACGTGTTGTAGTAGTAGTGAGCTAACAGGGATACGTGTTGTAGTAGTAGTGAGGTAACAGGGATACGTGTTGTAGTAGTAGTGAGGTAACAGGGATACGTGTAGTAGTAGTAGTGAGGTAACAGGGATACGTGTTGTAGTAGTAGTGAGGTAACAGGGATACGTGTTGTAGTAGTAGTGAGGTAACAGGGATACGTGTTGTTGTAGTAGTGAGGTAACAGGGATACGTGTTGTTGTAGTAGTGAGGTAACAGGGATACGTGTTGTAGTAGTAGTGAGGTAACAGGGATACGTGTTGTAGTAGTAGTAGTGAGGTAACAGGGATACGTGTTGTAGTAGTAGTGAGCTAACAGGGATACGTGTTGTAGTAGTAGTGAGGTAACAGGGATACGTGTTGTAGTAGTAGTGAGGTAACAGGGATACGTGTTGTAGTAGTAGTGAGGTAACAGGGATACGTGTTGTAGTAGTAGTGAGGTAACAGGGATACGTGTTGTTGTAGTAGTGAGGTAACAGGGATACGTGTTGTTGCAGTAGTGAGGTAACAGGGATACGTGTTGTTGTAGTAGTGAGGTAACAGGGATACGTGTTGTTGTAGTAGTGAGGTAACAGGGATACGTGTTGTTGTAGTAGTGAGGTAACAGGGATACGTGTTGTTGCAGTAGTGAGGTAACAGGGATACGTGTTGTAGTAGTGAGGTAACAGGGATACGTGTTGTAGTAGTGAGGTAACAGGGATACGTGTTGTAGTAGTAGTGAGGTAACAGGGATACGTGTTGTAGTAGTAGTGAGGTAACAGGGATACGTGTTGTAGTAGTAGTGAGGTAACAGGGATACGTGTTGTTGTAGTAGTGAGGTAACAGGGATACGTGTTGTTGTAGTAGTGAGGTAACAGGGATACGTGTTGTTGTAGTAGTGAGGTAACAGGGATACGTGTTGTAGTAGTAGTGAGGTAACAGGGATACGTGTTGTAGTAGTAGTGAGGTAACAGGGATACGTGTTGTTGCAGTAGTGAGGTAACGGATACGTGTTGTTGCAGTAGTGAGGTAACAGGGATACGTGTTGTTGTAGTAGTGAGGTAACAGGGATACGTGTTGTAGTAGTGAGGTAACAGGGATACGTGTTGTAGTAGTGAGGTAACAGGGATACGTGTTGTAGTAGTGAGGTAACAGGGATACGTGTCGTAGTAGTGAGGTAACAGGGATACGTGTTGTAGTAGTAGTGAGGTAACAGGGATACGTGTTGTAGTAGTAGTGAGGTAACAGGGATACGTGTTGTAGTAGTAGTGAGGTAACAGGGATACGTGTTGTAGTAGTGAGGTAACAGGGATACGTGTTGCTGTAGTGAGGTAACAGGGATACGTGTTGTAGTAGTAGTGAGGTAACAGGGATACGTGTTGTTGTAGTAGTGAGGTAACAGGGATACGTGTTGTAGTAGTGAGGTAACAGGGATACGTGTTGTAGTAGTGAGGTAACAGGGATACGTGTTGTAGTAGTGAGGTAACAGGGATACGTGTTGTAGTAGTGAGGTAACAGGGATACGTGTTGTTGTAGTAGTGAGGTAACAGGGATACGTGTTGTTGCATTAGTGAGGTAACAGGGATACGTGTTGTAGTAGTAGTAGTGAGGTAACAGGGATACGTGTTGTAGTAGTGAGGTAACAGGGATACGTGTTGTTGCTGTAGTGAGGTAACAGGGATACGTGTTGTTGCAGTAGTGAGGTAACAGGGATACGTGTTGTAGTAGTAGTGAGGTAACAGGGATACGTGTTGCAGTAGTGAGGTAACAGGGATACGTGTTGCAGTAGTGAGGTAACAGGGATACGTGTTGTTGCAGTAGTGAGGTAACAGGGATACGTGTTGTTGTAGTAGTGAGGTAACAGGGATACGTGTTGTAGTAGTAGTGAGGTAACAGGGATACGTGTTGTAGTAGTAGTGAGGTAACAGGGATACGTGTTGTAGTAGTAGTGAGCTAACAGGGATACGTGTTGTAGTAGTAGTGAGGTAACAGGGATACGTGTTGTAGTAGTAGTGAGGTAACAGGGATACGTGTTGCAGTAGTGAGGTAACAGGGATACGTGTTGTTGTAGTAGTGAGGTAACAGGGATACGTGTTGTTGTAGTAGTGAGGTAACAGGGATATGTGTTGTAGTAGTAGTGAGGTAACAGGGATACGTGTTGTAGTAGTAGTAGTGAGGTAACAGGGATACGTGTTGTAGTAGTAGTGAGCTAACAGGGATACGTGTTGTAGTAGTAGTGAGGTAACAGGGATACGTGTTGTAGTAGTAGTGAGGTAACAGGGATACGTGTTGTAGTAGTAGTGAGGTAACAGGGATACGTGTTGTAGTAGTAGTGAGGTAACAGGGATACGTGTTGTTGCAGTAGTGAGGTAACAGGGATACGTGTTGTTGCAGTAGTGAGGTAACAGGGATACGTGTTGTTGTAGTAGTGAGGTAACAGGGATACGTGTTGTTGTAGTAGTGAGGTAACAGGGATACGTGTTGTTGTAGTAGTGAGGTAACAGGGATACGTGTTGTTGCAGTAGTGAGGTAACAGGGATACGTGTTGTAGTAGTGAGGTAACAGGGATACGTGTTGTAGTAGTGAGGTAACAGGGATACGTGTTGTAGTAGTAGTGAGGTAACAGGGATACGTGTTGTAGTAGTAGTGAGGTAACAGGGATACGTGTTGTAGTAGTAACAGGGATACGTGTTGTAGTAGTAGTGAGGTAACAGGGATACGTGTTGTTGTAGTAGTGAGGTAACAGGGATACGTGTTGTTGTAGTAGTGAGGTAACAGGGATACGTGTTGTAGTAGTAGTGAGGTAACAGGGATACGTGTTGTTGTAGTAGTGAGGTAACAGGGATACGTGTTGTTGTAGTGAGGTAACAGGGATACGTGTTGTAGTAGTAGTGAGGTAACAGGAATACGTGTTGTAGTAGTAGTAGTGAGGTAACAGGGATACGTGTTGTTACAGTAGTGAGGTAACAGGGATACGTGTTGTTGTAGTAGTGATGTAACAGGGATACGTGTTGTTGTAGTAGTGAGGTAACAGGGATACGTGTTGTTGTAGTAGTGAGGTAACAGGGATACGTGTTGTAGTGAGGTAACAGGGATACGTGTTGTAGTGAGGTAACAGGGATACGTGTTGTAGTGAGGTAACAGGGATACGTGTAGTAGTAGTAGTGAGGTAACAGGGATACGTGTTGTAGTAGTAGTGAGGTAACAGGGATCGTGTAGTAGTAGTAGTGAGGTAACAGGGATACGTGTTGTAGTAGTAGTGAGGTAACAGGGATACGTGTTGTAGTAGTAGTGAGGTAACAGGGATACGTGTTGCAGTAGTGAGGTAACAGGGATACGTGTTGTTGCAGTAGTGAGGTAACAGGGATACGTGTTGTTGTAGTAGTGAGGTAACAGGGATACGTGTTGTAGTAGTAGTGAGGTAACAGGGATCGTGTTGTAGTAGTAGTGAGGTAACAGGGATACGTGTTGTAGTAGTAGTGAGCTAACAGGGATACGTGTTGTAGTAGTAGTGAGGTAACAGGGATACGTGTTGTAGTAGTAGTGAGGTAACAGGGATACGTGTAGTAGTAGTAGTGAGGTAACAGGGATACGTGTTGTAGTAGTAGTGAGGTAACAGGGATCGTGTTGCAGTAGTGAGGTAACAGGGATCGTGTTGTTGTAGTAGTGAGGTAACAGGGATACGTGTTGTTGTAGTAGTGAGGTAACAGGGATACGTGTTGTAGTAGTAGTGAGGTAACAGGGATCGTGTTGTAGTAGTAGTAGTGAGGTAACAGGGATCGTGTTGTAGTAGTAGTGAGCTAACAGGGATCGTGTTGTAGTAGTAGTGAGGTAACAGGGATACGTGTTGTAGTAGTAGTGAGGTAACAGGGATACGTGTTGTAGTAGTAGTGAGGTAACAGGGATCGTGTTGTAGTAGTAGTGAGGTAACAGGGATCGTGTTGTAGTAGTGAGGTAACAGGGATACGTGTTGTTGCAGTAGTGAGGTAACAGGGATACGTGTTGTTGTAGTAGTGAGGTAACAGGGATACGTGTTGTTGTAGTAGTGAGGTAACAGGGATACGTGTTGTTGTAGTAGTGAGGTAACAGGGATACGTGTTGTTGCAGTAGTGAGGTAACAGGGATCGTGTTGTAGTAGTGAGTAACAGGGATCGTGTTGTAGTAGTGAGGTAACAGGGATCGTGTTGTAGTAGTAGTGAGGTAACAGGGATACGTGTTGTAGTAGTAGTGAGGTAACAGGGATACGTGTTGTAGTAGTAGTGAGGTAACAGGGATACGTGTTGTTGTAGTAGTGAGGTAACAGGGATACGTGTTGTTGTAGTAGTGAGGTAACAGGGATACGTGTTGTAGTAGTAGTGAGGTAACAGGGATACGTGTTGTAGTAGTAGTGAGGTAACAGGGATACGTGTTGTTGCAGTAGTGAGGTAACAGGGATACGTGTTGTTGCAGTAGTGAGGTAACAGGGATACGTGTTGTTGTAGTAGTGAGGTAACAGGGATACGTGTTGTAGTAGTGAGGTAACAGGGATACGTGTTGTTGTAGTAGTGAGGTAACAGGGATACGTGTTGTTGTAGTAGTGAGGTAACAGGGATACGTGTCGTAGTAGTGAGGTAACAGGGATACGTGTTGTAGTAGTAGTGAGGTAACAGGGATACGTGTTGTAGTAGTAGTGAGGTAACAGGGATACGTGTTGTAGTAGTAGTGAGGTAACAGGGATACGTGTTGTAGTAGTGAGGTAACAGGGATACGTGTTGCTGTAGTGAGGTAACAGGGATACGTGTTGTAGTAGTAGTGAGGTAACAGGGATACGTGTTGTTGTAGTAGTGAGGTAACAGGGATACGTGTTGTAGTAGTGAGGTAACAGGGATACGTGTTGTAGTAGTGAGGTAACAGGGATACGTGTTGTAGTAGTGAGGTAACAGGGATACGTGTTGTAGTAGTGAGGTAACAGGGATACGTGTTGTAGTAGTGAGGTAACAGGGATACGTGTTGTTGTAGTAGTGAGGTAACAGGGATACGTGTTGTTGCATTAGTGAGGTAACAGGGATACGTGTTGTAGTAGTAGTAGTGAGGTAACAGGGATACGTGTTGTAGTAGTGAGGTAACAGGGATACGTGTTGTTGCTGTAGTGAGGTAACAGGGATACGTGTTGTTGCAGTAGTGAGGTAACAGGGATACGTGTTGTTGCAGTAGTGAGGTAACAGGGATACGTGTTGTAGTAGTGAGGTAACAGGGATACGTGTTGTTGCAGTAGTGAGGTAACAGGGATACGTGTTGTAGTAGTAGTAGTGAGGTAACAGGGATACGTGTTGTAGTAGTAGTAGTGAGGTAACAGGGATACGTGTTGTAGTAGTAGTGAGGTAACAGGGATACGTGTTGTAGTAGTAGTGAGGTAACAGGGATACGTGTTGTAGTAGTAGTGAGGTAACAGGGATACGTGTTGTAGTAGTAGTGAGGTAACAGGGATACGTGTTGTAGTAGTGAGGTAACAGGGATACGTGTTGTTGTAGTGAGGTAACAGGGATACGTGTTGTAGTTGTAGTGAGGTAACAGGGATACGTGTTGTAGTAGTAGTGAGGTAACAGGGATACGTGTTGTAGTAGTAGTGAGGTAACAGGGATACGTGTTGTAGTAGTAGTGAGGTAACAGGAATACGTGTTGTAGTAGTAGTGAGGTAACAGGAATACGTGTTGTAGTAGTAGTGAGGTAACAGGGATACGTGTTGTAGTAGTAGTGAGGTAACAGGGATACGTGTTGTAGTAGTAGTGAGGTAACAGGGATACGTGTTGTAGTAGTAGTGAGGTAACAGGGATACGTGTTGTAGTAGTAGTGAGGTAACAGGGATACGTGTTGTAGTAGTAGTGAGGTAACAGGGATACGTGTTACAGTAGTGAGGTAACAGGGATACGTGTTGTAGTAGTGAGGTAACAGGGATACGTGTTGTAGTAGTGAGGTAACAGGGATACGTGTTGTAGTAGTGAGGTAACAGGGATACGTGTTGTAGTAGTAGTGAGGTAACAGGGATACGTGTTGTAGTAGTAGTGAGGTAACAGGGATACGTGTTGTAGTAGTAGTGAGGTAACAGGGATACGTGTTGTAGTAGTAGTGAGGTAACAGGGATACGTGTTAACAGGGATACGTATTGTAGTAGTAGTGAGGTAACAGGGATACGTGTTGTAGTAGTAGTGAGGTAACAGGGATACGTGTTGTAGTAGTAGTGAGGTAACAGGGATACGTGTTGTAGTAGTAGTGAGGTAACAGGAATACGTGTTGTAGTAGTAGTGAGGTAACAGGAATACGTGTTGTTGTAGTAGTGAGGTAACAGGGATACGTGTTGTAGTAGTAGTGAGGTAACAGGGATACGTGTTGTAGTAGTAGTGAGGTAACAGGGATACGTGTTGTAGTAGTAGTGAGGTAACAGGGATACGTGTTGTTGTAGTAGTGAGGTAACAGGGATACGTGTTGTAGTAGTAGTGAGGTAACAGGGATACGTGTTAACAGGGATACGTATTGTAGTAGTAGTGAGGTAACAGGGATACGTGTTGTAGTAGTAGTAGTAGTGAGGTAACAGGGATACGTGTTGTAGTAGTAGTGAGGTAACAGGGATACGTGTTGTTGTAGTAGTGAGGTAACAGGGATACGTGTTGTTGTAGTAGTGAGGTAACAGGGATACGTGTTGTAGTAGTAGTGAGGTAACAGGGATACGTGTTGTAGTAGTAGTGAGGTAACAGGGATACGTGTTGTAGTACTTTCAGGTTACTGGCCCAACACTCTAACCACGAGGCCACCTGCCTCTAACCACGAGGCCACCCCACGAGGCCACCTGCCTCTAACCACGAGGCCACCTGCCTCTAACCACGAGGCCACCTGCCTCTAACCACCTGCCTCTAACCAGGAGGCCACCTGCCTCTAACCAGGAGGCCACCTGCCTCTAACCACGAGGCCACCTGCCGCCCCAAAATGAATGGAGACATAACAGTCTTGCGCGTTTGCCATATGTGGACAGGATAGGAATAACTTGTTTGGGACTTTTTATTTTGATGAGGTCAGCAGAGAGGAAGTTGTTTTGGAAAGTCTGTTTTTAATAATTTTAGATATTTTGTCTCAAATTCTCAGAGTCATAATGACCGACAGTTCTGGTGTCCCACGGACTGTTTGTTGTGCAACCCAATACAGTAGAAAGTAACGTTAGTGTATGTAAATACTGGGTCAGGCTGGACTACAGCCAGCTCTGGGTCAGGCTGGACTACAGCCAGCTCTGGGTCAGGCTGGACTACAGCCAGCTCTGGGTCAGGCTGGACTACAGGCAGCTCTGGGTCAGGCTGGACTACAGGCAGCTCTGGGTCAGGCTGGACTACAGGCAGCTCTGGGTCAGGCTGGACTACAGCCAGCTCTGGGTCAGGCTGGACTACAGCCAGCTCTGGGTCAGGCTGGACTACAGCCAGCTCTGGGTCAGGCTGGACTACAGCCAGCTCTGGGTCAGGCTGGACTACAGGCAGCTCTGGGTCAGGCTGGACTACAGGCAGCTCTGGGTCAGGCTGGACTACAGGCAGCTCTGGGTCAGGCTGGACTACAGGCAGCTCTGGGTCAGGCTGGACTACAGCCAGCTCTGGGTCAGGCTGGACTACAGCCAGCTCTGGGTCAGGCTGGACTACAGCCAGCTCTGGGTCAGGCTGGACTACAGCCAGCTCTGGGTCAGGCTGGACTACAGCCAGCTCTGGGTCAGGCTGGACTACAGCCAGCTCTGGGTCAGGCTGGACTACAGCCAGCTCTGGGTCAGGCTGGACTACAGCCAGCTCTGGGTCAGGCTGGACTACAGCCAGCTCTGGGTCAGGCTGGACTACAGCACTGTGGAAAACAATATGTATCGTGTCTGAGTACGAGTGCTGGTTTTGCATCAGTTTTGCTTTACAGATCACAATAATTAAGACTACTTGGACAGGAGGGCAACTGATCCTAGATCAGCACTCAATACAATCGAGGTCAAGATGAGCAAGTCTGCACTGTGCCTTGCGCAGGGTAAGACCTTAGCCAAGTTCAATGTAAAGTCTGGACCGGAGTTGACCAGTCAACTGGAGTGGAGCAGTGATGATGTCATCGTGTGGGTCTAATAGGAGGAGATGAATGGAATGCTGACTCTGCCTTGTCTCGTATCCAGGGATAATGAACTCCTTTTGGGCTAAGGTCTGGGGTGGCAGGTAGCCTAGTGGTTAGAGTGTTGGGCCAGTAACCTGAAAGGTTGCTAGATCGAATCCCCGAGCTGACAAGTCTGTTGTTCTCACTGTTCCTAGGCCGTCATTGTACATAAGAACATTCTAACATTCTTAAACGGACTTGCCTAGTTAAATAAAGGGTGTGCAGTAGTAGGTGTACTAGTAGTTGTTTAACTAGAGTACTGTGTTTCCCCCAGCGCTTAGAGGGAGCCAGCCTTTCACTCTGTTTGTCCAGGGTTAGGTGCTGTTTGATTCTGAACTCTACTGGGGAACTCTCACACACACACACACACACCTTCTGATACTGTACAAAAGGTACTGCATTTAGAAATGCCTTTGTGTGTAGTGTAGGAGGAAGTTGTCATGGCGTCAGACCTTCTCCATTGTACTCGTCGGGCATTTCCTCTACCACAGGAAGGGGGTGTGTTTACAAACAGTGTTTTATTTTTGCCGTGGGGATCCGGGGGCATGCACCCCCGTGAGATTTCGTTTTTTTTTTTTTTTGTAGGACATTCTACTCCCAAATTATTTTAACATTTAGCCTAAAATATTAGAGGTCGTCTTGGCCACATTATTTAGTTGTTTTAAAGGTAATTTCCTGCAATTCTTCTAATTTTGTAATGGGCCAAAGGGAACATTTTCTATTTTATTTTTAAAGTTCCAAAACCTCCATTTTTCTTTTCTCTCAACCAAATTTCTGGATAACAATAAAGTACCTTCCCTATATTGTTTTACATCAAAATGGCCAAAAAGAAGCAAAAATAGCTCCTTAGAGCAATTTCTCAATCAATAATTTAGCTGGAACTGTCTGGGAGAGGGGAGGGGTAAACTCTGCCACTGGAGGCTCCTCCTCAGAGGAAGGGGAGTAACATCCTCTGAATTAAATTTAAAAAAAATAATGAAACTTAATTTTTTAAAAGTTTTTTTAATTTTTTTTTTAGATAAAACTAATAAATATATTAAATAATAAATATATTCACTTCAACAAATAACTGATTTAAAACACTGTTTTGAAATGAAGGTCTACAGGAGCCTCAACAGCACTCTGTAGGGTAGCACCATGGTCTACAGTAGCCTCAACAGCACTCTGTAGGGTAGCACCATGGTCTACAGTAGCCTCAGCAGCACTCTGTAGGGTAGCACCATGGTGTAGCTGGAGGACAGCTAGTTTCTGTCCTTCTCTGGGTACATTGACTTCAATACAAAACCTAGGAGGTTCATGGTTCTCACCCGCTTCCATAGAATTACACATTAATTTTGACG
This sequence comes from Oncorhynchus nerka, assembly GCF_034236695.1. Taxonomy (NCBI): domain Eukaryota; kingdom Metazoa; phylum Chordata; class Actinopteri; order Salmoniformes; family Salmonidae; genus Oncorhynchus; species Oncorhynchus nerka. The sequence continues at coordinate 9,745,182 of NC_088407.1, forward strand.
TCTTCCGGAGGACGTCCTCCAACCTATCAGAGCTCTTGCTGCATGAACTGACATGTTGTCCACCCAATCAAAGGATCAGATAATGAATCTAGTACTAAAAGCATAAGCTACAGCTAGCTAGCACTGCATAAAATGTGGTGAGTAGTTGACTCAAAGCGAGAGAGAGACAATAGTTGAACCGTTTTGAACAAATGTATTTATTTTCAAAATAAGGAGACGCAGCAGAGATTAAGTTGTATTTTTTTAAATATTCAGTTTCACACTAACTAATGTAGCTTATTTACCCTACTCAACACCGTGACTCAGAGAGGAATAATGTTTGCTAGCTAGCTTGCTAAGGCTACCCAACTCTCCAACTCTTCCATGTCAAGGTAAGCGTTCGGTTTTATAAATGTATTGCCACTGGGGCCCGTCTGTGTAACTACTAAACTAACCACTACTGCGTGATTGTACACGTGAATTGGATTGTGCGTTTACTAATGAGTTAGTTCCGGTAGCTATGTTGACTATGACGTTAGCTAGTATGGTGACCAATGATGTAGGCTGTGTGTAGCGGTTATGGTATGAAGGTTTGACTTGGAGAGTTGTTTTTTCTTCTTCCACCTGGTCATAGACAGCTGCTGTGTTGTGTTGTGCACTGAAGTCCTCAAGTGAAAGGAAAACGAGGAGAGCAGGTAGATGTGATGAGGTCTTTCTGGTTGACCCCCCCCTATTCCAGTATATTCTCAAAAAACTCTGATGTGAGCCGTGTGATCTTCTGGGAAGAACTGTGTTTCCAGGCAGTTTGATTCCTGTTCCAGTCTGGGGTGAGGTAATGGATAGTGTAGCTGATGTAGGGTTGAACCATCCCCTGCTTTCACTGGTCCAGAGGGACGTATCTGCAGAAAACCAAAGTGCCTTGAGCCAAACTCTTTCCAACATCAGCTTTAACCTGGTTGTACATGTTTTGGGATTTCAGTCTTCGGGGGAAAATAATGTTTGCGATGTCACTTTATAGTGAGGCACGGCAACCTTCCATCAGCTTCAAAGTCAGGCTTCTCAACAACATGAAATGTCATCATGTCCTTTAAATGCTTGCTGGAGTTTGTCACACAACTGTAGATGAGGGACCAGTAGAATCACTGGGTTTGCCTTCTGCACGCCCCCATCTCTGTAAACCAGGGAATAGCAAATGTATTTTTACTGATACATTATAATTACTACACACACACACACACACACACACACACACACACACACACACACACACACACACACACACACACACACACACACATAATTATTACACACACATAATTATTACACACACACACACACACACACATAATTATTACACACACACACACACACACACATAATTATTACACACACACACACACACACATAATTATTACACACACATAATTATTACACACACACACATAATTATTACACACACACACACACACACATAATTATTACACACACACACACACATAATTATTACACACACACACACACATAATTATTACACACACACACACACATAATTATTACACACATAATTATTACACACACACACACATAATTATTACACACACACACACACACACATAATTATTACACACACACACACACACACATAATTATTACACACACACACACACAATATCTATCTTCTGTGTTGCATTTCAGTATATGCAATGACCCCATGCACAATTTACATAAATACAAATGAGTCTTAAGAAGACGGTGAGAGTAATTACAATTAATAGTTAGTAATTAGTAATTACAAGCCCAATAATTGATATTTGTACAGGGAGTCTGGTAGGGGGGAGAAAGACTATACTGTTTATACCTATCCAGACCCCACCACTACTATACTGTTTATACCTATCCAGACCCCACCACTACTATACTGTTTATACCTATCCAGACCCCACCACTACTATACTGTTTATACCTATCCAGACCCCACCACTACTATACTGTTTATACCTATCCAGACCCCACCACTACTATACTGTTTATACCTATCCAGACCCCACCACTACTATACTGTTTATACCTATCCAGACCCCACCACTACTATACTGTTTATACCTATCCAGACCCCACCACTACTATACTGTTTATACCTATCCAGACCCCACCACTACTATACTGTTTATACCTATCCAGACCCCACCACTACTATACTGTTTATACCTATCCAGACCCCACCACTACTATACTGTTTATACCTATCCAGACCCCACCACTACTATACTGTTTATACCTATCCAGACCCCACCACTACTATACTGTTTATACCTATCCAGACCCCACCACCACTATACTGTTTATACCTATCCAGACCCCACCACTACTATACTGTTTATACCTATCCAGACCCCACCACTACTATACTGTTTATACCTATCCAGACCCCACCACTACTATACTGTTTATACCTATCCAGACCCTACCACTATACTGTTTATACCTATCCAGACCCCACCACTATACTGTTTATACCTATCCAGACCCCACCACTATACTGTTTATACCTATCCAGACCCCACCACTATACTGTTTATACCTATCCAGACCCCACCACTACTATACTGTTTATACCTATCCAGACCCCACTACTACTATACTGTTTATACCTATCCAGACCCCACCACTACTATACTGTTTATACCTATCCAGACCCCACCACTACTATACTGTTTATACCTATCCAGACCCCACCACTACTATACTGTTTATACCTATCCAGACCCCACCACTACTATACTGTTTATACCTATCCAGACCCCACCACTACTATACTGTTTATACCTATCCAGACCCCACCACTATACTGTTTATACCTATCCAGACCCCACCACTACTATACTGTTTATACCTATCCAGACCCTACAGATCCACTACTATACTGTTTATACCTATCCAGACCCTACCACTGCTATACTGTTTATACCTATCCAGACCCTACAGATACACCACTATACTGTTTATACCTATCCAGACCCCACCACTACTATACTGTTTATACCTATCCAGACCCTACAGATACACCACTATACTGTTTATACCTATCCAGACCCCACCACTACTATACTGTTTATACCTATCCAGACCCCACCACTACTATACTGTTTATACCTATCCAGACCCTACCACTACTATACTGTTTATACCTATCCAGACCCTACAGATACACCACTATACTGTTTATACCTATCCAGACCCCACCACTACTATACTGTTTATACCTATCCAGACCCTACAGATACACCACTATACTGTTTATACCTATCCAGACCCCACCACTACTATACTGTTTATACCTATCCAGACCCTACAGATACACCACTATACTGTTTATACCTACCCAGACCCACTACTATACTGTTTATACCTATCCAGACCCCACCACTACTATACTGTTTATACCTATCCAGACCCCACTACTACTATACTGTTTATACCTATCCAGACCCCACCACTACTATACTGTTTATACCTATCCAGACCCCACTACTACTATACTGTTTATACCTATCCAGACCCCACTACTACTATACTGTTTATACCTATCCAGACCCCACCACTACTATACTGTTTATACCTATCCAGACCCACTACTATACTGTTTATACCTATCCAGACCCCACTACTATACTGTTTATACCTATCCAGACCCTACAGATACACCACTATACTGTTTATACCTATCCAGACCCCACCACTACTATACTGTTTATACCTATCCAGACCCCACCACTACTATACTGTTTATACCTATCCAGACCCCACCACTACAATACTGTTTATACCTATCCAGACCCCACCACTACTATACTGTTTATACCTATCCAGACCCCACTACTACTATACTGTTTATACCTATCCAGACCCCACCACTACTATACTGTTTATACCTATCCAGACCCCACCACTACTATACTGTTTATACCTATCCAGACCCCACCACTACTATACTGTTTATACCTATCCAGACCCACTACTATACTGTTTATACCTATCCAGACCCCACCACTACTATATTGTTTATACCTATCCAGACCCCACCACTACTATACTGTTTATACCTATCCAGACCCCACCACTACTATACTGTTTATACCTATCCAGACCCCACCACTACTATACTGTTTATACCTATCCAGACCCCACTACTATACTGTTTATACCTATCCAGACCCCACCACTATACTGTTTATACCTATCCAGACCCCACCACTACTATACTGTTTATACCTATCCAGACCCCACCACTACTATACTGTTTATACCTATCCAGACCCCACCACTACTATACTGTTTATACCTATCCAGACCCCACTACTACTATACTGTTTATACCTATCCAGACCCCACCACTACTATACTGTTTATACCTATCCAGACCCCACCACTACTATACTGTTTATACCTATCCAGACCCCACCACCACTATACTGTTTATACCTATCCAGACCCCACCACTACTATACTGTTTATACCTATCCAGACCCCACCACCACTATACTGTTTATACCTATCCAGACCCCACCACTACTATACTGTTTATACCTATCCAGACCCCACCACTACTATACTGTTTATACCTATCCAGACCCCACCACTACTATACTGTTTATACCTATCCAGACCCCACCACCACTATACTGTTTATACCTATCCAGACCCCACCACTACTATACTGTTTATACCTATCCAGACCCCACCACTACTATACTGTTTATACCTATCCAGACCCCACCACTACTATACTGTTTATACCTATCCAGACCCCACCACTACTATACTGTTTATACCTATCCAGACCCCACCACCACTATACTGTTTATACCTATCCAGACCCACTACTATACTGTTTATACCTATCCAGACCCCACTACTATACTGTTTATACCTATCCAGACCCTACAGATACACCACTATACTGTTTATACCTATCCAGACCCCACCACTACTATACTGTTTATACCTATCCAGACCCCACTACTACTATACTGTTTATACCTATCCAGACCCCACTACTATACTGTTTATACCTATCCAGACCCCACCACCACTATACTGTTTATACCTATCCAGACCCCACCACTACTATACTGTTTATACCTATCGAGACCCCACCACCACTATACTGTTTATACCTATCCAGACCCCACCACTACTATACTGTTTATACCTATCCAGACCCCACCACTACTATACTGTTTATACCTATCGAGACCCCACCACCACTATACTGTTTATACCTATCCAGACCCCACCACTACTATACTGTTTATACCTATCCAGACCCTACAGATCCACTACTATACTGTTTATACCTATCCAGACCCCACCACTACTATACTGTTTATACCTATCCAGACCCCACCACTACTATACTGTTTATACCTATCGAGACCCCACCACCACTATACTGTTTATACCTATCCAGACCCCACCACTACTATACTGTTTATACCTATCGAGACCCCACCACCACTATACTGTTTATACCTATCCAGACCCCACCACTACTATACTGTTTATACCTATCCAGACCCTACAGATCCACTACTATACTGTTTATACCTATCCAGACCCCACCACTACTATACTGTTTATACCTATCCAGACCCCACCACTACTATACTGTTTATACCTATCCAGACCCCACCACTACTATACTGTTTATACCTATCCAGACCCCACTACTACTATACTGTTTATACCTATCCAGACCCCACTACTATACTGTTTATACCTATCCAGACCCCACCACTACTATACTGTTTATACCTATCCAGACCCCACCACTACTATACTGTTTATACCTATCCAGACCCCACTACTACTATACTGTTTATACCTATCCAGACCCCACCACTACTATACTGTTTATACCTATCCAGACCCCACCACTACTATACTGTTTATACCTATCCAGACCCCACTACTACTATACTGTTTATACCTATCCAGACCCCACTACTATACTGTTTATACCTATCCAGACCCCACCACTACTATACTGTTTATACCTATCCAGACCCCACCACCACTATACTGTTTATACCTATCCAGACCCCACCACTACTATACTGTTTATACCTATCCAGACCCCACCACTACTATACTGTTTATACCTATCCAGACCCACTACTATACTGTTTATACCTATCCAGACCCCACCACTACTATACTGTTTATACCTATCCAGACCCCACCACTACTATACTGTTTATACCTATCCAGACCCCACCACTACTATACTGTTTATACCTATCCAGACCCCACCACTACTATACTGTTTATACCTATCCAGACCCTACAGATACACCACTATACTGTTTATACCTATCCAGACCCCACCACTACTATACTGTTTATACCTATCCAGACCCCACTACTATACTGTTTATACCTATCCAGACCCTACCACCACTATACTGTTTATACCTATCCAGACCCCACCACTACTATACTGTTTATACCTATCCAGACCCCACCACTACTATACTGTTTATACCTATCCAGACCCCACCACCACTATACTGTT